>NC_050581.1:177940432-178240432 GCF_011100635.1 Trichosurus vulpecula
GGGTTCAAATCCTGTCTCTTCTACTTGCTACTTGTGTGACCTTACACAAGTCACTTCATTTCTTGAGGACCCTGTTTCCTTGTCTGTAGCCTATGGGGATTGGAGTAGGCGATCTCTAAGACCCATTTCAGCTCCTGGACTCCGATCCAAAGGGATTCAATCCTATCTTATATGCGCTCTACTGTTATCTGGGGTTGGGTCAAAGCTCATACCTCTTACTTGCCGCCCCCCAAGAAAGAAAAACCCAGTTGCCAATTAAATATCTACTTAGTTCTTTGAGAAGGTACAGGTTAAAAAAGAAGAAAAAAAGTTAATGATTAAATAAAAGCAGAGAGGTTGTGAGGGCAGTGGCTCCAGGGCTGCTCTTGAATTGAGATCTGGATTTGAATTCACTTCCAGCACTTGGAAGCTACATGACCCTGGGCAGATCAGTTAAGTCCTCTCAGTCCCAGTTGCCTCATCTCTAAAATGGAGCCATAAATGCCTGTAGAGCCTGCCTCACCAGGATTTATAAAGACCAAATGGGAAAGGATATGGAAATCCCTTTGCAAATATGAAAGTGCTATCTAAATAGCAGCAGCAGTTGTTATCGTGATTTTCTGGATTCTCTTTTCAATTTTTCTTTTAACACGTCATCTTTACTTTCTTATCAGTGTGTGGTCTACACTCATGAGCCTGTGGAGCCATTTTAATTGCATTGTTTTTAATACTGTAACAAAGATCCTCAAGAAAGCTCATAAAATTATTTTGGGAGCATTTGGGTATATTTCCCTCTCCAAATGGTAAATTAGCCTCTCCTTAAAACATAAGTCAAAATGATAGTCTATCTTCCTCTAAAAGGTTCATTTCCCACCCACCAATTTATCCCACACTAATGGTTGGTTCCACTTCCTTGCTCTCCTTGTGTAAAGTGTCTCTTTGTCCACTTATAGAAACTGGAGGAAGAGCAAGAAATTTAGGAGGAAAAGTCAGAAGGGAAGAGTTTGGTCTTTTGTCGATTTAAAAAAAAACACTCTCTGGAACATTTTGCCTTTTCCTATGTGAATGAAGAAAACTTGAGCTATTCATAAGGGAATGAAGAGTCCCAGGAGGGTCATCGAATCCAGACCTATGCAAATGGCTTTGCCACAGGGGAATGAAAATGCACTTTCCCATCTTAGAATTTGGATAAGAGTGCCATTGTGCATCTTCATAAAACACAGTTCCCAAAAATACCAGACTGACAAATAAAGTATATTTGTGCACACCCACCCCAACTTTGTGAGAGAGATGTCAGGAAGGAAGATAATGTGAGAATACTTATGTGCCTTGCTAAATAAAGCTCTGTGCATAATAACAATAAATATCAGAGAAGCATCATCCTCTCTTCATCATCTTCCTCTCTTCCCCAGTTTGTGCCCTTCACATGAATACTTTCTCTTACTCCCCATTCCTCAGTTTCCTGATATAGAAGGTGAAGGACTTTCTCTCCTCCACCATAGCCACATGTAGGGATAGTCATACATTATATCTTAACCATTGTCCATTACTAATCTGCTTCTTTTATGAGAGGCTCTGACATTCTACCACCTGACTACCCCAGCTTATATCTCCCTATGCATTCCCTTCTCAACCAATTCTTTACCCTCATAGAGACCTCCAATTCCTGCGTGCCTCAGTCCTTCCTCAGGACCACTACTATGATGTCAATTTCCTCCCTTGCAAATTTTTATGTCGTTATTAGGAATTTCAGCCTGGCACTATCCTCTATTCTTCACCCACTTGTCTGACAGCAGCTCATCTCTTGTCAAACCTCTGCCCTGGATTTCTCCCATGTCCTGCTTCCTCTTCTCCACTCAAATGCTGTTGAATGGATCTAAAAGAAGCCCCACAACCATGCTGACTGTGAACATTATAAATTCAGGTTATCTGGCTTCAACTGGGCCCTCACTGCAGCAAGGCAACACTTTTATTCCTCCCTGATTGATTCCCTATCTAGTTGCTCACTGATATTATTCCAAGACTTAAATTCCAAGACTGTATAGGTATGACCTAAATAACAACCCATATGAATATGAAGTGGAGATGATGAATGGATTTAAAGAATTAGATCTGATAGAGTGCCTAAAGAACTAGGGGTGAAGATTTGCAATATTATATAGGAAGCAGCAACAAAAAACACTCCAAAGAAAAAGGAGAGAAAGAAAGCAAAATGACTGTCTGATGAGTCTTTACAAATAGCTGAGGAAAGAAGAAAAGTGAAAGTGAAAGGAGAAAGGGGAAGATATACCCAACTGAATGTAGAATTGCAGCAAATAGCAAGGAGAAATAAGGTTTTCTTAAACAAGCGATGCAAAGAAATAGAAAAAAAACAAAAGAATGGGGAAGATAAGAAATCTCTTCAATAAAATTAGAAATATCAAGGGTACATTTCATGGGAAAAAATGGGTATAATAGAAGGCAAAAATGGTAGGGACTTAACAGAAACAAGAAGAGATTAAGGAGAGGTGGCAAGAATACACAAAAGAACTACACAAGAAAGATCTTAACATCACCAATAACCACAATCATGTGATCACTAATCTAGATCCAGACACCCAGGAGAATGAAGTCAAGTGGTTCTTAAGAAGCATTGCTAACAATGAGGCTAATGGGGACAATGGAATTCCAGCTGAGCTATTTAAAAACCTAAAAGATGATGTTGTTAAGTGCTGCATTCAACATGCCAGCAAATTTGGAAAACTCAACAGTGACCACTGGATTGGAAAAGATCATTCTGCATCCTAATCCTAAAGAAGGGCAATCCCAAGGAATGCTCAAATTGCCAAACAATTGTGTTCAATTCACACTCTGGTAAGATTATGCCTAAAATTCTGCAAGCTAGGCTTCAGCCATATGCATACTGAGGATTACCGGAGGAGCAGGCTGGCTTTCAAAGAGGCAGAACTAGAGACCAAGTTGCTGATATTTGCTGGATTGTAGAAGAAGCAAGGGAGTTCCAGAAAAACATCTATTTCTGCTTCATTAACTACACTACAGCCTTTGAATGTGTGGATCACAACAAAGTGTGCCAAGTCCTCAAAGAGATGGGAGTTCCAGATCATCTTACTTGTCTCCTGTATGTGAGCCAAGAAGCAACAGTTAGAACTAAACATAGAACAAATGATTGGTTCAAGATTGGGAAAGGAATACTACAAGGCTGCATATTGTCACCTTATTTATTTAACTTGCACACAGAGTACATCATGTGAAATGCCAGACTGGATGAATCAAAAGCTGGAATTAGGGTTGCCAGGAGAAATACCAGTATCATTCTCAGATATGCAGACAATACCCTTCTGATGGCAGAAAACGAAGAAGAATTAAGAAGCCTTTTGATGAGAGTAAAAGAGGAGATGTAAAAGCTGACTTGAAGTTTCACATCAAAAAACTCCAAGATCTTAGCAACTGGTCCCATCACTTCCTGGCAAATAGAGGGAGCATTAGATTTTATATTCTTAGGCTAAAAGATCACTAAGGATAGTGACTGTTGCCACGAAATGAAAAGACATGTGCTCCTTGGAAGGAAGGTTATAGCAAATCTGGACAGCTTCCTAAAAAAGCAGAGACATCACCTGGCTGACAAAGGTCAATGTACTGACAAAACTATGGTTTTTCAGGTAGTAATGTATGGCTATGGAAAAGGACTACAAGGAAAACTGAGCCCCTCAGAATTAACACTTTTGAACTGTGATGCTGAGGAAGACTTTTGAGAGTTCCTTAGATAGCAAGGAGGTCAAATCAACCAATATTTAAGAAAGTAATTCAGGCTATTCACTGTAAGGTTAAATACTGAAATAGAAGCTTAAGCATTTTGGCCACATGAGAAGAGAGGACTTATTGCAAAAGACCTTGATGTTGGTAAAGATTGTAGGCAAAAGGAAAAGAGAACGAGATGGCTAGATAATTTCATAGTAACAATGAACATGAGCTTGGACAGACTTTGAGTGATGGTGAAGGACAGAAGGGCCTGGCGTGCTATGGTCCATGTGATCACAAAAAGTCAGAAAGACTGAACAAATGAACAACAACAAAACTATTCCAAACCTCCTCCTCTCTTCTCTAGCCTCTAATATTTTCCCCTCTCCTCTCTTGCACCTCATAATCATCGCACCCTGTGGTTGTGGGTTTTTTTCCAGTTCAAAAATTGGTTTCTAACCTTTCGTCATCTAATCGTCACATGGTATAATTCTGTTCATCATGCTGCTTAAAAAGTAAACAGAGTAGCAATGTATATTCACCAGTGGCATATGGATACGCATTTATCTCTCCTGCATTGTGAGCCAGTAGCCTAGAATTCTCAGCACACATGCATTGTCAATATATTTCCGAAAGCGGACTTAAGTGGTTTGTTTAGAGCACTGCAGTATTAACAGTATTGTCACTCAACTCAATGAAGAGCCGTAGGCAAAAGGAAAGCAGGCAGGCAGGTGAAGCTGTCATGAATAAGTCATATGATATAGTAAGACTCGCATCTTCCCATGCTGGGTAAACTGTACAATTCATCTGCCAGTGATACAGTCTAGTAAGAAATGTTTTTAAGTAATATAGGCAAAATTAAAAAAAAAAACTTTATGTAATGGTCTCACCCCACTGTTTTGCAAAAATCAAAAAATTTGGCATAAAATCTGTGATAACTATGCATTGAAATATGGTGTCTTGACTCTTACTGCACAGAGAAAATTGAGATTATTCAATAGGGGGTCTGTTTTCTCCCTTTCCCTTCACCTCCAATCCCCTGGATATCATCTCCCCTCTTTCTTTCTTTCACTGAGTTTCTGACAAGGAGGGAGCCATTCTGTGGGCCAATACCAACCCTTCTACATGTTCATTTGATCTCACCCCCTTCTGTTCTTTCTTTCTTTCTTTCTCTCTCTCTCTCTATCTCTCTGTCTCTCTCTCTCTCTCTCTCTCTCTCTCTATCTATCTATCTATCTATCTATCTCTATCTCTCTGTCTCTCTCTCTCTCTCTTCCTCTCTTCTTTCCTCCATCCATCCATGGGTCATCTTGGCACAAGTAATTGAAAGATGTATATATCCAGCCATAGTTTTTCCCTTGAGTCTCAGTCTCAAATCACTACCTACAGGATATTTCAAACAGCATGTCCCACAGACATCTCAAACTAAACATGTCCAAAACTGAATTCATGTCAGTCTGCCAGGTTCAGAACCTTGGCATTATCTTTGTAGCCTCACTCTCCCTCACCCCACATATTCAATCTGTTGCCACATCTTACTATTTCTCTCTCTACAACATCTTTCACAACCTTCTATTGCTCCTCCCCACTCACACAGTTATGACCTTAGTTCAGGCCCTCATCCAGTAGTATTATTTCAACAACCTCCTGATCGGTCTCCCAGACTCAAGTTTCTCAGCCCACCCCACTCCACCCCCACTGCCTCTTACGCACAGTTGTCAAAGTAATTTTCCTTAAGCATAGATATGACAATTTTCTACTTAATCAATCCTAGTGACCCCCTATTGCCTCTAGAATCAAATATAAATCCATTTCTTTAGCTCACAAAACCCTCCACAACCTGGCCCTAACCCAGCTTTCCAGCCTCACCGAACATGATTCTCCCTCCTTGTAACCAGAATGGACTTTGTTTTCTTTGAATGACTCAGCTTACCTCATTGAGCTTCCCTGGACTCTGGGGCTTGCTCTTCCGGGGTAGGAAGCCCAGTGAGCATGCCAGGAATCAGAGGATCCTGTGTGATAAGTCATGGGGCTGGCTGAGGGGAGGTGTGTTAACCTGGTCTACGCTAGGGGGAGGGGCCAAGTCAAGAACCAATCAGCTCTGGTCATTCAGGCGGTGCTAGATGATGTCAAAAACTCTATAAGAGGGGAGAGGACAGCTTGAAGATCTCTCTTTCCTTTTCCGGTTGGTGTGGGAGCAAGCGGGAAGCGTGACTCTGGGCCAGCCCTTGCACTTGGGCCGAGCCCAGATGTTGGTAACTATGAATTGTATTGGGTCTGTCTGTTGATATTTGTAATTTGTTTATATTTTGGTTTTGAGGTTCGGGGTACTGGTTTGTTTTCCCCCGAACTAAATGAATGTTTTGAACCTCAGGGTGCTGGTTTTTTGCCCTGAAGTAAGTCAATGAATTTGTATTTGGTCTGTTTCTTGATGCTTGTCTGTATGCTCCCCTGAACTAACTGAATGCTAACTGAATGCTGGCGTTTTCCCCTGAACTAAATGAATCTCGTCTGTATGCTAACTGAATGCTAGATTAAAGTAAGCTGGTCAACCGCTTCACCGTGCTTTCCTTGTTTAAGCAGATAAAAAGAACCTGTGCTTTCCCGGTGTCCCAGCAGCCTTCTGGGCCCCGGCAGCCTCCTGGGTGCCGGCTGCGGGGGAGGGATCTTACGCCCCCACCAAAGCTGCTAGCTGGGTTGTTAAAACACTCCTGAACTCTGAGATCCAGCCAAGGCAGCCTTCACTATATTACTCACTCATGACACTCCGTCTCCTATCTCTATGACATTGTACTGGCCATCTCCCGTGTCCCCCATGAGCTCTCTCTTCACCTTCATCTCAAAGAATTCCTCTTCTCCTCCAAACATTCAGTTCAAGCAACACTTGATATGAAGACTTTTCTGATCCGCCTAACAGTTAGTGCCCTCCCTACCAAATTACCTTGTATTCAACTTTATTGCATTTATTCTCTTTATGTTTATTCTGTAGACACTTATTCTGGACCTACTGTATATACTTATGTGCTTTTTATCTTTCTCATTAGTAAACTTCTTGTGAATAATTTTTGTATCCCTATTGCCTGGCATAGGGCCTGTTAACACAAGATGTGCTTAACAAATACTTGTTGGTTGATTGAATAATGGATAGAGAAATGGCCTAGAAGCCAGAAAGACCTGGACTGAAAACCTGTCTTTGACACACTCTGGCTATTACTTCACCTCTTAGTTCTCTGGACAAATCTTGGAGATTCTATGTTGAAGAGAAGGCACCAAATTTGGTGAGGTAGAACAGTGAAGGATGTTTCCCCACCAGGACATTCCAGCACCAATCACAGGTCCCATTGCTATCTATATTCCTAATAATATCTAACATTTCCATGGCACTCTAGTTCCCAAAGCACTTTACATATATTATCTCTCTTGAACCTCACAATAAGCCTGGGTGGTAGGTGAGTCATTCGCTACCTCCCTCCCAAATGATGCTAACACAGATCAAATGGCACCAACACAGATATTCACAGCTGCATACAAGATGTTAGCAGAGTGTCTAGTGTCAACCATGTGGCCCAACATGGAGTCAATTAATTTATTTCCTTTGAAACCATCATCTGGTGTTTGCTTGAAATAAAATCAAATCATCAAATTGAAGGAAGTATCAGAGGTAAGATGGTCCCAACTGATTAGTTCAAGACAATACCTACCTTTTACTTTCTGCTTAAGGATCTATTTATTTAATTGAGTTTAGGAGCAATGATATAGTTACAAAATGGCATGTTCTTTCCCTACAGAGGGGTAGATATGGGTGGGCCTATGTGAGAGCCAGGACACAAACTTAGGTGGAACTAATTTTTAGTTCAGTGATTCTTGAATTCTTTATTTTCAGAACTCTTTTACATTCTTAAAAAAAATATTAAGGATCTCCCAAAGAGATTTTGTTTCTGTAGGTTATTTCTATAGACATTTCTCATATTAGAAATGAAAACTTTGTATTGTTACGGAAATAGTTTTGATTACTCTGAGATAACGCCTCATACTCATCAGATCGGCTAATATGACAGAAAAGGAAAATGATAAATGATGGAGACGATGTTGGAAAACTGGGATACTGATACACTGTTAGAGTTGTGAAAACTAATCCAACCACTCTCAACGGTAATTTGGAACTATGCCCAAAAGGCTTTCGAACTGTACATATTCTTTAATCCAGCAATACCATTACTAGGTCTGTATTCTAAAGAGATAAAGGGGGTTGGAGGGAGGAAACCTATTTGTATAAAAATATTTATAGCTGCTTTTTTGTTGTATCTAAGAATTGGAAATTGAGGGGGTAACCATCAATTGGGGGATGGCTGAACAAGTTGTGGTATATGATTGTGAGGGAATACTATTGTGCTATAAGAAATGATGAGCAGGATGATTTCAGAGAAACCTGAAAAGAATTATATGAACTGATACAGAGTGAAGTGAGCTGAATCAGGACAACATTGTACACAGTAACCGTGAATGACTTAGCTACTCTCAGCAATACATTGATACAAGACAATATCAAAACACTTACAGTGAAAAATGCTATTCACCTCCAGAGAAAGAACTGATGGCATCTGAATACAGACTGAAGCATACTATTTATCTCCTTTCTCTTCCTTCCTTCTTCTTCCTTCCTTCCTTTCTCTTTCTTTCTTTTCTTTCTCTCCTTTCTTTCTTCCTTCCTTCCTTTCATTTTTGTTCAAGTTTTCTTCCATAAAGTGAGTAATATGGAAATGTTTTACATAATGTACATGCATAAACTATATCAGATTGCTTACCATCTAGGGGAGGAAAGGAGATATGGAGTTTGGAACTCAAAACTTTAAAAAAATGAATGTTAAAAATTTTTACATATAATTTGGGGGAAAATAAAATATTATTTTTGAAAAAGAAAATAATTTTGCTCTCTCAGACCTCCTACACATGTGTGTATAAAGAGAGAAAGGGGGGCAGAGACAGAGAGACAGAAAGAGAGAGGGATAGAGGGGGGAGAGGAGAGGAGAGGAGAGAGGGAGGGAGAGGTAGAGGGAGGGAGAGGGAGGGAGAGGGAGAGAGAGAGAGAGAAAAAGAGAGAGAGAGAGAACGAACAAGAACACAACAAAGAACACAACGGCAAAACTACAAGAGTGGTTTCCAAAGTGTGGTCTTTGGGGGTCCATGAGATCAAACACTGTTTTTTTAACAATACAAAAATGTGTTTATATCTGCAAATATACATGTGTACATCTATTATTAATTGATCAGCTTTTGATTTTGTACTTCAGGCCTTTCTAGGTATGCTTTCTCCAATAAAAACCTTTGGAAAAAAGAAAAGAGTTAAGAAAGATGAGCTTCATGGTCCTGTGGAAGGAGAGATATGTCTCTGGTTCCTTGGAGATGTAGCCCAAGGGTCAGTCCTGGCCTTCCTTTTCATCATCTACACACTCTCAGTAATTTCTTCAGCTCTCATGGTTTTGTTCTCATCTCTATGCTGATGATTCCTAGATCTATATATCCAGCCCCAGTCTCTCTCCTGAGCACCACTCTACCACTATGCACTGCCTAGCTGACATTTTAAACTGGATGTACTAGAGACCTCTCAAACTCTATGTCTTTGACCAAACTATGTTTTTTTCTAAAACCCAGCCTTCTGCCAAACTTCCCTATTAGTATGGAAAAGATCACTTTCTTTCCAATCACCCAGGTTCTCAACCTTGGTGTTGTCTTAAATTGATCCCTTCCTCTCACCTCATATATCCAAAAAAATTGGCAAATATTCCCATGTTTAGTTCCAAATCTCTTGCATTCCCCCTTCCCACTACTCCCATTGCCACCACTCTCCTTCAGGCTCAGGCCCTCACCCCTTGTCTCATGGATTACTACAATGCCTTTCTAATTTCTCCCCCTGCCAACCTATCCTCCACACTAATGTCAAAGAGCTCTATCTTACCATGTTACTCTTCTACTCAATAAAATCCAGTGGCTCCCTACTGCCTCTAGGATAAAACATTTTTTTTCTTTTTAGCTTTTAAAGCCCTTTACAACTTGGCCATCTCTGATATATCTTTACAGGGCCTATATGCATAACTAAAATGTGTCATATATCCCCATCCCCATCGCCCAATTAATGCAGCATCCCTTACTTGCTACAATATTACCCATTCACATTATCAGAATTTATCCTAAATATTTAGGGCCTTTAAGCAGTATTACTGAGAGTATTTCTTACTCATAGTATTACTGGGAGCTTGAAGGAAACAAGTGATGTTCTGTCACTGCTCCAATCTGTGCCACCAAGAGGATGGGAGAGAACCTGGATATGGCAGGAGAGAAAAAGGCCCCAACAATCCCCACCGAGCAAACAACCTTGGGAGTAGAATTAGGACCCCCTTAATTGAACAATCAGTAGTCTACATAATGAATTTGTAAGATGTTTCTGCCCATCTTAGTGCTGGAAGGGCTGCTGAGGAAAATAAGGTACCCTCCCCCCAAAAAATTTGACTGTGCCAGAACACAGAGTGTCAGCAAAGCAAACAAGATGGGGGGGGGGATGTTAAAAATGAGCTTCCTTGTCTCCTGAAAGAAGTTTGGAAGAGCGTGGACATGAACACAAGAAAGGTCTTGCTGGGAGGTAGCTATGAAAAGGGAAGAAGATTTTGAAAAAACATAATCTTAAGCCTTTAGGGCTGGAAGAAACCTTGGAGATCACTTCATCTAATCCCACTATTTTAGATGAGGAGGAGATGATGTGATTTTGTCGAGGCCTCTGTGGATTTCGTGGTGGGCCTGCAAACTCCCATGATCTCTAAGGTTCTTCCCAGATCCAAATTCTCTGATATCTAAGACCCTGCGATACAGAGACTGGTCTATGAATATCAGCCCTCCCTCCCCCCACCCCAACCCATCTAATATTACCTTCCAGTCACTTTGTATGTCTTATATGTTGTACATGTTGATTCCTCTATAAGAGTGTAAGCTCCTTGAGGGGAGGCTTTTCTCTTTGTTTGTTTTTGCTTTGTTCCTCCAGCATATAGCATAGTGCTTGGCACACAGTAAGTGCTTAATAAATGCTTGTGGATTGGTTGATTAATTAATTATTTATTCATCTATTTAAATCAACAACAAACATTTATTAAATGTATGCTCCTTGAAAGACACTGTACTAGACACTGGGGTTAAAAATGAACAATCTCTCCCTTTGCGGAGCAGGATGAGAGCCAACATATGTACAAATAAGCAAAAACAAAGTAATTTCAAGACAGGAGAGCATTCATATCTGGGGAGCTCAAGAAAGGCCTCACATTTAGAGCACAAAAATACAACCTTAGAGCCCATGGAGTCCAACTCATCGGCTTACAACTAAAAATATGAATCAAGCCACCTGTCCTAGTTCACCCGAAGAGTAGTGTCAGAGAGGGATTTGAACCCAAATCCACTGACCCTAAGCCAGTGCTCTTCTCCCTGTACCAAGTTTCTACTGAAAGAGGGTGGCACCATGCCCTAGTGGGCTTTGCTCACCTGTGTATAAACAGAGCCAAAATTAGACCCTAAAGCAACACTCTTGCAAGGACCAGGAGGACTTTCTGCCTCCTTTGCCCGGTAGATACAGTCAAGAAAACAAGTCAGAGCTAGCAGGCCCCTATTTATTGTTTGCTATACATGCTTCATTTACATATCAAAAGCTCTGCAATACCCACAGCATCACATGACTGACTTAGTGCTACCCTCCATCTGCTGAGAGTAGCCAGCACTCATTACCCTCTTTATCAAGTTACCGACACAAGTAACCTTCCAATTATGCCCATTAAGATGTTTTTTAATGACTGGATAATTTATCTAACAGTACAAGCCAGATCTGTCCAGGCTTTGATTACACAATCAAACCTTCTTGCAGAAAAGAAGAACATAACTGAACTTCCCCAACATTCCAAGTAACTTAAGCTGAGTTTATTATAACTGGATGCTTCTTCAGAGTGTATGGGAAATGCAATCTTTGTTCTTTCTCATAAGACGTGATGATCCAGAAGAGGGGAAAAAGACTTTGGTCTTCTGGGCCTGGTCTTATGGCTTTGGACACCCTCCTCCCCTTTCTTCTGTCTAGAACCCCTCTATAACTCAAATGTTCCTTGTTGGCAACTACTTTTTTGCCTAAGACAATAGAAGTGGGAAGCCAATCAGATTCCCCACCCCCATCTCCACTCCTCTGACACCCTATAAAACCCTTCCAGCTCTTCAGAATTCTGGAACCACATTGATATAGCTGTGGCAATGCACTCCAGGGTCTGGCTCTTTAATGAGCATGTTGGACCTATGCAATGAGTCCACAGATGGGTCTCTCAAAGGAGTGATTGGGATTCCCCTTCTTTAGGCCATGGACTGATGACCACCATCCCTGAGGATCTGGAGTTATCCCAATGGAATCCCTTCCCTTTCTGATTTTGGAGGTATCAGCAGATTCTATAGTTTGAGGGTAGAGAGAGGGGCATTGCCCTAGCATCCCTCTCCTCTTGTCCTCCACACTCTGTCACTATGATCTCCAATTGAAACAAAAAAGCTTTCCCTTAAACACACCAAAGAAAGGTCTATTGTCTTCACCACAGAACAGGTAGATTTTTTTAATTAATTCTCTTTTGAGACTCAGAAAGCAAATCCTGAAAACACAACATCAGAAATCAGCAGTGGGAACCTAAATTCTTTCAACCAATCCTAGTTACCTGGCTTCTTTTTCAGGCAAATCTCAAAGTTTTCTGTAGACTATACATCTTTCATGACCACCTGCCAGCATACCTCAGTTGAATAAGCTTGAGAATTGACCCCAATCCCTTGCGCTCCCAAGTGCTTAAGAAAACCATCTTATTTTAGAGAGACTTTATCTTAAATTCTTAACCCACTCCTCCCTTAACAAGGGGTTTGGTTAGAAATCTGTAACTATGTCTCATAAACTACCTCACCCCATCACCTCTATTTCTAAAATTTACTAGAATTATTGTTCCACCTGCTGAGCATTTTAACAGGCTAAAATATTGCAGCCAGCTCTGGAAAAAATCTTATAAGTGGAGACATGAATCATATCATTATTTCTGGCCATCTTAGATATAGAGTGATAACTCTCAGTATGATCTGATTGTTTCAAAGCCACTTTTGTCTTTAATTGTCTTACTGGCATGGAAAGAGATGAAAACATTCTTAGAGAATTTTAAATCATTAATCACCAAGGAGAGGAAATTATGTCACAGGCAAAAACTTAACACAAAGCCCCCCAATGAGGCGAATTTAGACAAAGGGAAACAGGGCAAGTGTCAAGAAGCATCTTCTAAGAGCAAACAGAAGGAATAAAGGACACCCTCCTGCTTGAGATGCTTACTCTGTCAGTCTACAAGCCTAAGTATGCAGAAGGGGACAAAAGCAAAATCATCAGTGGTTCGGATTCATTGCACCTCATTAAGCAGCAAGATGGGGATGTCACAGTCTTGGAGCTGGGAGGATGGGCCTCAGAGAGCTGGGATTATCTGCAAAATGAGAGGGCTGGACCAGCCCATCCCTAAAAGCCTCTTTCTTCTCTAACATTCTGTGATGGGCACAGGAATTGAATGAGTCTTTCTTGGGGGAAAGAAAAAGAAGCTATCTAATTGAATGCCCTTGCTTTAGAGACAGAGCAAGATGGCGTGTAGAATACTGAACTTGAAGTCAGGTAAATCTGGGTTCAAATCCTGAGTCAGACTTTAATTGGTTGTGTAACCATATGCAAATCACTTCATTTTTCTGACTCTCATTTATTCTTATCTGTAAGATGGGAATAATAATAGCCCCCACCTTGGATATTGTTGTAAGGAATATGTACATATGTATGTGTATGAATATATACATGTATGTATATGCATATATACAATACATGCATTTATACATATATACCTGTACACGTGCATGCATATACACAGAGACATGTGTATATCTGTAGTTTCTATACATGTGTGCATATACATGTATACAAATCTATATGCATACAGATGTGTGTAATATAATATATATACATGTACCATGCATACATATGCATGGACTTTTATATAAATGTCTACATGCATGTATAGCTTGTGTACATATAACATGCACATACGTGTTTGAGCATGCACACACATACACGTTGTGCTTCACGGACCTGGAAGTGCTTTCTCAATGCCAGTTATCACTGCTCTTGATGTTTTCAGACCAAGCCTCCACCCTAGATCAGGCCCATACTCAGTCTCCCAAAAGCTACCTAAATGGGCTGTTAATTGGACTCCTTGCAGGAAGTCCCTCTGCTTCAATCTGCCCCCTACACTTCTGCCAAAGGGACCTTCCTTAAGGGCAGGTGGGACCCTATCACTTTCCTCCTCTGAATTCTGCTGGCTCACTATTAGCTCTGGGATAAAAACAGAAACTCCTTTGTTTGGCTTTGAAGGCTCTTCCCAACCTGACTTCAAGCTTCATCACACTTCAGTCTCCTTCCTGAACTTTACAGCCCAGACAAACAGGTAGGTTTTTGTTTTGTTTTGTTTTGGTTTTTGCTCCTAAGATCAAAGATTTAGAACTAAGAGACATCTCAAAGGCCAGCTAATCCAACCCTATTGTTTTATAGCTGAGGAATCCAAGGCAAAGATAAGTTAAGTGACTTGCCCAAAATCACATTTTTGTCTTACTCCAAATCCAGTGTTCTCTCTATTATATGACATTGGGCAGTAGATTTTAAGTCAGGAGAAACTGAATTCAAATCCTTCTTCAAATACTTTACTCTCTGTGTGACTTTAGGCAAGTAAGTCACTTAACATCTCTGTGCCTCAGTTTCCTCATCCATAAAATAAAAGGGCTGCATTTGATGTCTTCTAAGGTCCCCAACAGCTCTAACACCATGATCCTATGATTCCTTCTGGACCTCTGAGTGAGCAGTGCTCTTTAAATACAGAGAATTTAAAAAAAAAGAGAAACTTAATGTTCTTTTGTCATGGATGAAATGAACTGGCTTGTTATTTTTTGCCTCATTTTTCCTTTTGTGTTTTTTAGCACCACTGCTCCTCCTTACATCCAAATCATTTAAATGAGTTGTCTGGAGTCCCCCTATTCATCCTCTCTACCTTACCTTCCTCCTGCTCCTTCTCCTCCTCTTCTTCCACACCCCACCCCCGAAGCAGTAGTATGCTTAGAAATAAAGCTCTTTGCCTCATCCTCTCTCCAATGACTGTTTTAGGTAAAGAAGCTGGAGGGAGGGCTCCTTGGGGACTTCACTTAATATTTCTCCCAGATGAACTTAGTGCCTGACAAAAGGCCTCTTTGTCCTGAACTGTGCACCAGCTCTTTGTCTAGGCTGGTATCCAGCACCAAAGGAAGAAAATGTCACTGCACTCCATTTAATCAATGTTTGATTCTTGGCTTGGATTTCTAGGGGAGGAATGAAACAGTGATTCAAAAGCAATCGCACGTGGATTTTTTTTCTCCATTTTTAATCCCTGGTCTGTCTTATGGAGAATCTCAATTATCTAGACCTGATTTTCATTACCCCCAAATACACTGGAGAAATGTCCTATCTATCTGCTGAAAGACACAACAGCTGTGTTGATAGGACTCTGCAACAATAGGTTTAGAAAGCAAAAACTTTCAGTTTAATTGGGACCCCTGTCCCCTCCCCCCAAGAGGTTTTTGTTTATTTCTTTGTTTACAGAATCCATTCTTTTTTCTTTTGGTCAAAACCATCAAACTTGTCAACTTGTGTAGGCACATCTAGCAGGTCTGGCAAAGACTTGAAGAGCTTCTGATGTTAGAAATAGTATGTGAGGAACTTAGTCCTAGACCTTTCTCAAACCCTCGTGGGGCAGAGCTCTAATTATGAAGGGTAACTGAGACCCTGCCCAAGGTCACATAGCCAGGGGCCCGGCAAGACTTGAAACAAGGTCTTTCTGACTGTGAGACTACAGCGCTCTCTCTCTCTCCCTCTCTTTCCTCCCTCTCTCTCCCTCTCTCCCTCTCTCTCCCCTCCCTCCTCCCTCTCTGTCTCTTTCTCTGTCTCTGTCTCTATCTCACTGTCTCTGTCTCTGTCTTTCTATGTCTCTATCTCTGTCTCTCTCCCTGTCTCTCTCTCTCTTGTCTCACTTTGAGACAATATTTCCAATGTGCTTAGCAGAGTTCCTGGCATATAGTAGGTGTTTCTTTAATGCTGGTTCCCTTCCCTCTCCTTCTCCTTCCCTCCTATTACTGCCCCCATACTATTACGTGGTAGCCTGTCCAGTATTGAGTTCTGCTGGTGTCCCAGGATCTCCATCTTCCTCAACCTACCAGTTAAGGATATATCATGTTCCAAATTGTTCTGCTCATGGAATCCTATTTTTGTGGGGCTCAGTCTTATAGGAAGATGGAGAGGAATGAGCAGGCATGAGTTTCTATTAGCCAAAATGAGGAGTAGTTAGTTGATATGGTGCCCCTATAGGGCCAGAACACAGATGATGCCAAGTGTCCTTGTGCATAAAGGCTCCCCTTGTATTCTCTAAATATTGTAGTTTCACTAGGGCCCCAAAGCTGCATCAGAGTCCTTGAAAGCAGCCCTGACCCCATCAGATTCCGAGGAATCAAGTCGTGAGATGATATCATTTTAGCCTGATCCTGCTATTTTTATTCCATAGTCAAAATCACCTCGTACTTTTCAACTGCAGCTGTCCTGTCACCCAGTTATTCCCACCTCCCCTTCAGCCTAGCCTCCACTTTGTGGGTCAAAGAACAGAACATATGGGGATTTGCAATCATTGTGATACCCTGTCAATAATAATACTCTGTAGATTCCAGAACCTCTAAAATTTCCATAGGAGGCCATCCATTCCCTTTGCATTTGTGGTTCAGTATGGTAAACCTATGTGTTCAGCATCCTAGTTTTCTAGCAAATCCTCACGTGACTAGATCATCAATTAACCAAAGTGGGGAAAGCTCCTTTCTACCATATTATCTATTGGTTTTCCATGTGCATCACCCCATGGGGTAGAAAGGCACAGAAAAGACCATGAATTCCCTCTAATTTATACAGCTGGTGTTTCCCATGACACTGGAATTTTTGAGGAGGTGTGATCTGGCCTCACTTCCTGAGGAGAGTTTGGATTGGTGTCCAATCACCTGGCCAACAACCATCTCCTAAAGAGGGTTGGAAGCCTCTCAGTTTTGCTCTGGGAGGTGTGTGCTGAATAAAATTCAAACCAGTTTCAAGCCCAAGAAATTGTTTAGGACTATTTCTGGGGAATAAGGAAAGGAAGGGGACAAGTCGCCATGACAGAGCTAGCTGTTTCTAAAAGAAAACTGTGCATTCTTTTCTCTCCAATGAAAAAACTGGATCCAAATAGAATTTGAAATGTAGGATCATTTTGATTCCCACAGAAAAAAACAATGCAACCTCACTAACATCTGCTGAGCTATATTTTTTCATGTGAGGCCAACACCATGTTATAAACCACTACTGATGCTCCTCCTCAATCTCCCCCCCCAACCAAAAAAAGTAAAATAAAATGAAAATACAAAAACAATTTGCATTTACTTCATTGTAACAGAATGTAAACTGAAAGGGATCTTTGATGTTCCCTGCACAGATGGTGGGTCCCAGCTCTCCCATAGCAAATACTAACAAAAAGCGACTGAACCACAGGAAGTTAAGGAGACCACAAACATCTAACACTACAGAAATGGCCCAAAACTGCTATTGAAAAACATGGAATATCTCAAAGTAATTTTTCTTCTGAAATAATTCATATTCCCATTTTGACACTGGATTTCTAACAGTTTCATCTTTTAATTGGTGTTCACTTCCTATTTGTATCTTCCTGTCTCTACCTTTTCCTCCCTCCTGCTATCTAACTAAGGCCTAGACCTTACACTAAACTACGGCCATCTTGTCATAGATTCCCTGACACTGTAGCATCTCTCCCCCTCCCCCAGTCCAAACACCTTTCCCAACCAAGAGTGGGCATGTGGTTCTTTCTCTATCTCTTGCTCTGGGGATAGTAATAAAGTCAATATTACCATGGCTTCTGGAAAGAGCATGCCAATCAGCTCCCAGTAACCTGCTTGACCAAAACACCCTTCTCTCATCGCCCCTTTTCTACATGTGTTGTTGCCCCCTAATAGAATGTACATTCCTTGAAAATAAGATCTGCCTTACTTATGAACCTTGCACAGTGCCTGGCACACTTTTTTTTTATTCCCAGGCCTATAAGCTTATGATTTTAAGGAGCTCTCATTGAGGAATTCCTTCTACCCATTAGAGAGTGCCTGGGACAAAGAGAGGTTAAATGATTTGCCCATGCATGATCACATAGCCAGTGTGTGGTAGGGGTGAAAATCATACCCGGGTCTTTCTGATTCCAAGACCAGCTCTCTAGCCACTGTAACATACTACCTCTAGTACACAGCAGACACTTAATAAATGCTTTTTCATCTATTCACTCCTTCATTCAGAATGGTCCCAACTCAATCTTTCTTTGGTAAAAATCTACACTCAAAATCCTCCAAGAGCACCATGTTGAGCCCTGAAGAAAGTTCAAACTCCTTAGCCTGGCATCCAAAGCCTTCAAAAAAACCTAATGAAGGGAATGGCATTTAAGGACTTCCAGAGTCTGTCACCTTTCCTAGTTTTGTCTCATTGCTGTTCAGTCATTTCAATTCTATTTGACTCTTCATGACCCCATCTGGGATTTTCTTGGCAAAGATTCTGGAATTCCATTTCCTTCTCCAGCTCATTTTACATATGAACAAACTGAGGCAAATAGTAAGTGTCTGAGACTGCATTTGAACTCAGGTTGTCCTGACTCCAGGCCTGGCACTCTATCTACTGCACTTCCCAGCTGCCTATCATCTCATATTACTCAGGCTATCCTACACAAACTAAGCTTGTTTCCTACTAACACCCTGTGCTTTCTCACCTCTGTGGGAATGTTCATGCTCACTCTTACTCCCTAAATGCTTCTGATGGCTTTTTTCCCTTCCCCAACATCCTCTTCTCCATTGATACACAGTTCAAGTAACACTTTCTTTATGTAGCCTTCCTTGAAAGATCCTTGTTGACAACAGTCGTTCCTATCTGGACCTTTGTTCTTTATCTCTCTCCTGCACTTACTTGAATATCTGATGAACCTTGATTTCCTCAGTATGAATAATCACTGTAAATCCTCTATGACTTACTAAAAGGTCTTTGAGAGTTGATATGACTGGAAAATTCACGCTCTGTGGATGGTCTGCTGAGATTCTCCTCTAAGCTTGCCTAGGCTAAATCTTGGACAACAACCACCTGAGTACTGTGTTCAGTTCTGAGTCACTGCCTTTTAGGAAGGACATTGATGAACTAGAGAGAACATGGAAGAAAGACATCAGGATAATGAAGGAACAATGTTGGGTCCATGACATAAAAGAGTTATTTGAAGGAACTGGGGATATTCAGGCTTGGATGGTGGCAGCATTTGAGATTCATTTCTTCGTTAGACCCTTAAATTGCTCCTCACTTGGATTGTGGGGAAGATTTGGATAGGCTTTTCTGCCTGGGTGAGGAGGAAAATTTATTCCTGTGGGGAACTAAGGTTTAATTATGGAGGGAAAAAGATATCCTATATTCTCATCCACCCTTCTATATCTGACCCCAGGTGAACTAGAAGGTCTGAGAAAGAGGCACCGAGAGGCTTGGATGCCTGAGGCCATTCCTGAAGATTAGAATGCAGAGGAGATCTAATAGATAGGATCCTGTTTCCATCATTGGTCTCTGAAACTTTGCATTGGCTGTCCTCTCTCTTTCATCTTTTAGAATTCCTGGTTTCCTTCAAGCCTCAGTTCAAGTGCCATCTTCTGTAGGAAGCCTCTCCAGATTCTCCCAGGTTCCCTTCTATGACTGCCTTCCACCTACTCTGTATGTACTGATACTTATCTATTTCTTTACACCTTCAGTACCTCCATTAGAATGTAAGCTCCCTGAGAGTGGAAACCATTTCTTTGTAGAGCCAGCTGTTAGCATAGTGTCTGGCACATAGTGGGTGGTTAATAAATATTTGTAGATTGATTTACATTATAACTGTATCCAAGTACTTCAGTGGTTGTTCAAAGGAAGAGGGATTTGACTTAACTCTATTTGTCCCTGGTAGGCAAAACTGGATACCATGGATGCATTGGGCAAATTTAGGTTCTGACTAGGGAAAAGCTCTTCCACATGAGAGCTGTCTCAAAGTGGGATGAGCTGCTTCCAGAGGAAGCAATGGGTTCCCCATCTCTGGAGGCCTTCAAGGAAAAGATGGATTATAGCTCATCTGACCATGTAGGGGTAGGGAATATCTTGTTGAGATATGGGCTTTATTATAAGATCCACTAGTGTTGAAATTTTGTGGATTGTACATTTGCCACTGCCAAGGACCTTAGGGATCATGTAGTTTCCTCTTCTCTTTTTACAGATGAGGGAACTGAGGCACAAAGAGTTTACATGATTTGCCTGAGGTCACAGAGGCGGTAAATGGAAGGATCTGGAGTCTACCTCAAGTCATCTGACTCCAAATTCTATGCTTTCCTCCCTATAACATGAAAAAAAAATATGACTTATCCCAAAGTATACAGTGGCAGAAGTGAGTCACATCACAGTGGCTTAAAAACCATGGTCTGAGGCCATTCACTCATGGCTCAAAGTCTGGCTTTTGTTCACATGATCCACAAAATTTCCAAGCTTCAGGGGCTGCAGGGGCCTGCCTACAGCCGGGCCCGTGACTAGTCACTGATTTTTTTTCCCCATCAAACCCTTGAGACTGAATCAAATATTTCCCACGTAGCCACTATGCTGAGTCTGTGTTTCTGTGCATGTTTTGTATTTAACTGTTATAAAAGAGCAGTATATTAGCATAAAGAGTGCATGTGTTAAAAGGAAATAGATCTATCATTTTAAATAAATCTTGCAAGTGGTTCTCATTGTAATAGCAGGAAACTAGTGTCCTTTCAAAACTTTATTAAAATCATCTGGATATACTCAAACTAATAAAGCCACAGTACACGGCTGCTGGGCTTCCTGTAGTTTTAGCTATGGAGCAAAGGCGTCTTATGAGATAGGCCTGGACATAAAACGCGCCAAGGCCTACACTGTTGACCCTGGAAAACACGTCCTTTATGAGATGGACATTTGCAAATAACACTTCCAGTCCTCTGGACTGGGATGAGATGGACGATGCTGGTTTTAAGCTTCAGCTTGCCTTCATTTTCATTCTCAAAGAGTTTGCCTGGGTCAGTGATGGGCCATTAAATCAGGGCAACTGCCAGGTCTTATATTATACATTCTCAGACTTCAGACATTTCACTTCTCTACACCAACTGCAGAGTGACCCTTTTGGAAAGGGTCTAAAAAAAATCTAAGAACCCATTCAAATTTCTCCTCTAAAGAAAATGGAGGTAAATTAGCTTTTAGCCTTAATTGGATCCTGTTTAACTTGGTCATTTTAATGACTAATTACCCCCTAGGCTTTGTAAACTCACAAATGCAAGTCCTGAATGGACATGGGGCCATATTTATTGTATCTTAGTTAATGAGGCCACTTGAGGGTTGACATCTTCTCCAGCACAGTTGCTTCATAACTATGACATCTTGCTCTTTTATTCTCTTTCAGAGGATGGGGTCATATTCTTTGTACAATTTTGTTCAATTGCTCTAAAAATAGTGGCATCTAATACTTTTAAGAATTAATCTGTGTAAATTTACAAAATATATCATATGGCTCTTAAGACACTAAACTGTAAATCTTAGACATACAAAGAAAAATAGGAAGCAAACAGGTAAAACTTTTAGAAATAGGTACTAAGAAGTCTTGAATAGCATTCTGAGGGAAGGGTATGTCCAGAGGTGGGAACTCCCAGTGCACAAACTTCCAGTGATACACAACAGAAATCTGCCATAACTTATCCTAGAACATTGAGGACTGAAGTGTTGAACAACTCGACCATGATTCTATGGCTACTATATGTCCAGGGCAGGACTTTAACTCTGTCCTTCCAGACTCTAAGACCAGAGCTGTAATCACTGGGCTGAGTTGCCCCTCTGGATATTATTCCTCTGATCAATATACAACAGTGGCAGCATTACCTTTGGACTGTGAATAGATGCATCAAATATAAAAGTTTCATGATCTGTGAAAAATTAGATTCCAAAGTTCTTTAAAATACTGTTTCTTTGTGAAAGGAAGAACATTAATGCCATTTTGAAAAGTCCAACCTGAGAGAAAAGTTCCCTAAGGAAATTTTGCCCATTGATTTTCTATCCCTATTTTCAATTCGTGTGCTAACCCTCTATAAAAAGATTCCCTTCCTAAAAAATTGCTAAGTGGTTTCAAAAACAACTGACCATCAATCCTATGTGAGCAAAATTAAATAGGAACTAAGTATAAAGACAGAAAGAAAGACCATTTTCTTTTTTTGCCCTTCTCTCTGCTCTTCACACATGGCACTCCACTTCTTATCTCTTTGCCTTGGCGCTGGACATCTTCTGTGCCTGGAATGCCCTTCCTCCTCACTTGCCTCATAAAACCACTTTCTTCCTTCAAAGCATAGTCCAAGCATCATTTTCCATGCAAAACTTTTTCTGATGCCCCAACTGTTAATGCCTTCTCTCTCAAACTACCTCTTTTTATTCAGAATACATACACACATTTTCATAGGTATGTGTATGTTGACTTCCTTAGGAGAATGTAATCTCCTTGAGGGTAGGGATTGTTTTACTTTATTTTTTTTAAATTTCTATCCCCATTGACTAATGCCATAGAGAAAGCTTAATAAATGATTGTGAATACTTGTTTCGTTCTTTGTTTCATGTTAATAAAAACAATCTTTTCCTCCATTTTCCCTTTGGGGTCTCTTCCTTTCTTAGCACTCCATTCAGAAGGTTAACAAGATAGAGTTTTAAATAAGAAAAGCATCTCTCTGAAAGGCCAGGAGGAGTAGTAGGTAGATTATGGGTCTTGACTTGAAGAATTATCCATTATCAGGCAATGTGTATAGGGGAAGAGAACCAGATGTTTTGTGGCTGCTCTTCTCAACCTAACTCCGATGAATGATTAGTTTACTAAATGTTGTTCAGATTACGAGGCATGTATTGGTCTATACGATTCACTTCTGTACAATCTAAACTGGGTTCAGGACAACAGATTTTGGAGGTCTCTACTGCCCCAATAACTGTGAAGATAGATGTTGATGGGACATTAATGCATTGTTGGTGGAACTGTGAACTGATCCAACCATTCTGGGGAGGAATTTCTAACCATGCCCAAAGAGTTATTAAACTGGCTATACCCTTTGACCCAGCAATACCACCATTAGGTCTGTTTCCCAAAGCGATTAGGGAA
Organism: Trichosurus vulpecula; assembly: GCF_011100635.1. Classification (NCBI taxonomy): domain Eukaryota; kingdom Metazoa; phylum Chordata; class Mammalia; order Diprotodontia; family Phalangeridae; genus Trichosurus; species Trichosurus vulpecula. The sequence continues at coordinate 177,963,511 of NC_050581.1, forward strand.
AAAGGAAAAGAACTTATATGTTCTAAGGTATTTATAGCTGCTCTCTTTGTGGCAGCCAGGAACTGGATGGAGTACTGAGGAGACGCTCATCGATTGAGAAACGGTTAAATAAGTTGTGGTATGTGATTGTGATGGAATACTACTGTGCTGTTAAAAATGATGAGTCGGCTGGTTTTAGGAAAACATGGAAAGACTGGCATGAAATAATGAAGAATGAAATGAACAGAACTGAGAATATTGGACACCATAACAGCAATATTGTTTTTAAGAACAACTGTAAATGACTAAGCCATTTGGAGTATTATAAATACCCAAATCAACTACAAAGGACATATGAAGGGAGATACTATCCACTTCCAGAGAAAGAACTGATAAATAGATGTATTATATATATATATATATATACACATATATATATATATATATATATATATATATATATATAGACTATATATGTATTTGTGTCTAATGCTAGCCTTCTCTAGAATGGGGTAGGGAAGAAGGGAAAAAACAAAATATCATACTGAAGAAAACAAAAGGAAACTTAGAAGGAAGCACAGAAAACCAGGGTAGCTTTGAAAATAGTGTGTAATATTTATTGCATAGTTTTTTAAAAAAATTAAACAGTGTGAAATGAAAATGTGCTCTGGACGTGGAAATTTTTTTGCCTCTTTATATTTAAGTTCAAAATGAATAAAAAAATTTAAAAATAGATAATGATTAAGTTTAATTCAATAAATCTTTATTAAGTACTAACACATGCTGTGCCGGACCCTAGATTACTTGCTAGGACAAAAATTCAACAGTTTGTGTATACAGAGTACTTGCAGGAAGGATATACTATTTACACAGATAAATGCAAATTCCAAGACAGCTTACACTGAACCTGAGGGATGAAAGCAAGTGGCTTGTAAGCCAAAGGCAGCTTCTTTCTCAACATCAGAAAACGGCCCAGTTCCCTAGAATCACCATGCCTCTTTGGCCTCCAAGAACTCAAGCTGTCCCTAGAGGTCTGAACAAGAGCACAGTGGCCTCTCAGGAGGTGCTCCAGAATGGCTATTGCTTCGTATCCTTGTATGGACTGAAATGGGGAGGGTAATACAATACCACCACCACCCCAAGCAATGGAATGAAAGCAGACTCTATGGTTGCTAGACCAGACTGGTCTATTTGCTATTCCTGGTACGTGACAGGAAGCTGTTCTCTATACTGTCCCCTATGCCTGGAATGCATTCCCTTCTTACCTCTTTGCCTCTTCAAATTCCTAGCTTCCTTTAATACTAATTCAAGTGCCATCTTCATTGAGAAGCTGGCCCAGTTGCTATTCTTCCCTGCCCCCAATTTTATGTTTTTATATATTTTGTATTTATATGCCTGCATATACATTGAATCTGCTTAATGGAACATATGGTCCTTGATGGCAGAGACTGTTTTCATTTATGGTTTAGGAAGGGGGTGGGGTATTGTATCCTCAGTACCAAACACGATACCTGGCACATGCTCAGATCCTAATAATTATTGAATGATTGACTTTGAAATCTCTATCAAAATATAGCCATGAACCTTGCACTGGTCCCAGAAATGCCTTTCTGAGTGAAAATCCACCTGAAGTCCAGTATTTGGTTATAATGCCCATTGAAAAAGAAAAAAAATCCCATGCTGACTCATTTGGTTCACATAGACATCTCACAGAAGCAATTATGCATATATTTTATACGTTCCAAATGGGAGTCTCCTCTGCCCTCATCTGAATTCCACATATAAATTTTCATAATCTTGAACTCCATCCACAAGCCTCCAGGTGCCAGTATAAAATGCGGATTTGGGCTTTTTAATAGCACGGGGATTTCATTTTTTTTTGACTTGCAGGTGAGAAAGAGCTAAAACTGCATTCCATTTGCTATCCATAAGTACATTTTTAATATAATATTTTTATTCAGCAGGGCCCCGGGGTAATATATTTGAAATGCATTGTAATATGCTTGTAAAATATATATGGGCATCAAGGGGGTGAAAAGGATCTCCCAAAGAAGGTTATAGATCATGATTTGTGTGGCTGGATTAACTGTCCCATGGGATGGCAGAGAACCAGCTGTCGAGGGAAGAACATAAGTCTTTAAGACCATCCTCATCTCCAAAACATGCCTAAGCACATAAGTCTGAGGTTACTTTCTAGATCTGGGTTTCACTGCAGGAGGTGTATATTACTGAACAATTACTGACAACGTCAGCTTTTTATGAAAAGGATTCTCAAGAGTCGACCAATACCACTGAAATTGGAATGAAGACCTATCTCCTGGAAATCTGGGTTATGTTAATTATTCAGTCCAATCAACCAAAACCATTGGAAGATTCTTACCCTCTCAAACCCACTGAAGTCTCGACTAGGTGATTATAAACAAGCTCTTGGAGAGCAAGGACTCTTCTCTGTTCATCTTTGTATGTCCCACAGTGCCTTGCACTCCAAATGGCACTCCGTAAATGTTTCCCAGAGCTCAAAATCAATCAGGAATCATTAATGTGCCATGAACCACTAGGTGCCAGGATTGTCCTGGACACTGTGGATACAAAGGCAAAAATTAAGCAGTCCCTGGGCTCAGAGGGCTTTCATTTTCATGGGGGAGACCACACATGGAGGTATTTTGGTACACAGGAAGGAGCATTTGAACCAGAAGATATAACTTCCAGTCCTAGCTCTCATGCTGACCACCTCAAACAAGTCAACTCCCCTCCCTTGGCATTTGAGCCTAGAGAGGCCCTTCCAACTCTATTTCTATGATCTGTATGTAGACATAAAATACAGACAAAATAAATCCAGCGGTATTCTGGGGGGAAGAAGGAAGGCAGATGGGAAATGAAGAAAGTCTTCGTCAAGAAGGTGGTATTTAAAAGCTGAGCTTTGAAGGAAAGTAGAGTCATCATATCGGAGTTGGAAGTTTAGAGACAGGGACAATGGCATCTAACACATATCACTGTGAAATCACAATGTTAGATGAAATCATCTTACATGGCTAAGGAAGTGCTAAAGGAATGGCATTAATGGGAAATATATTACTGGGCAAGGGATGGTTGGGGGGCAGGAAGACTGGAAGGAAGGGCACCAACACGGGCTGAGCAGAGTCAAGCCAGCACTATGGCAGGGCTAGACCAGCAACAACAACCACTATTTATAGAGTACTCTAAGATCTGCAATGCACTTTATAAATATTAGCTTATTCGATTTTTACAGCAGCTCTGGGAGGTAGGTGCTATCATTATCTCATTTTACAGGTGAGGCAACTGAGACAGAGAGAGGATAAGTGATTTGCCCAGGGTCACACAGCTAGTAAGTCTCTGAGTCAGGATTTGACCTTAGGTCTTCCTGACCCTGTGTCCAGCATTCTATCTCCCTGGATGAATAACAATACTGGCTTTAGTAGGAAGGAAAAAAATTGATGCATACTAAACCAGCTCAGCTAGGGAGGACACTGACTGGTCTGAGGGAGCCTTGGGGCATGTAGGTGAGCATGGGGAGAAAGTGCTGAGTTGGCCAGGATGGGACTCACTGCAACTAAACTAGCTAGACCCACTAATGGGCATATGTGCCATGGGAATCCAAAGTAGAAACAAAGGTCCAGCTGATGCCGAGACAATCACAACAGTCCCCCATTGTAGCAAAAGTGAGTAAACGCTGGGTAAGAATGGTTGGGGGAAAAAACTATCGTATATGAGTGTAATGGAGTATTATCACACAGGAAGAAATGAGAAATATAAAGAACTCAGAGAAACATGGAAAGGTTTCAATGAACTGATGCAGAGCAAAACAAGCAGAATTATGAAAATTACATTCTCACGTATATCTATGTGCATGCATATATATATACATACATACATATATGTGTACTTACGTATGTATACAATAACTCTGACAATGTTACTGAAAAGATCACTGAAAGGAAGACCAGTGATGGTCCTGGAGAAAGCATAATGGAACATGTGTCCTCTTTCATGGCAGAGAAGAGTTTTGGCTTAATTATTTTTCTTTGTTATAATTAAGGGCTCGATATAGAGCAAGATAAAAGATAATTGTGATGTAAAGACAAAAGGCATGTATCTGTCTAGATTTATCACCTCATCTTTTAAACGTATATACGTTTCTATGTATGTATGTATGTATATTACGTATGGTGATGGACACAAACATATACATCTGTGTATATCATACATGTGTGTATATTATATATTGTTATATACACATATATGTTTAAAGATTAGGATGGCAGATAGATAAGATAGATGGACAGACAGACAGGCATATACATAGATAGATAGATTAGACAGATGGATAGACAGACATAGACAGATAGACAGATAGATAGATAGACAGATAGACAGACAGAAAGATTAGATAGACAGACAGACAGATACATAGATAGATTAGACAGATGGATAGACAGACATAGACAGATAGATAGATACACAGATAGATAGATTAGATAGATGGATAGATAGATGGATAGATAAATAGACAGATAGATAGATAGACAGATAGATTAGATAGATGGATAGATAGATGGATAAATAGACAGATAGATAGATAGACAGACAGACAGGCAGGCAGACAGATAGACAGAAACGTAGCTAGATTAGACAGGTGGTGGTTAGACAGAGAGAGAGAGAGAGAGAAAGAGAGAGAGACAGAGAGAGAGACAGAGAGATAACTGCCAAAGGATAAATGACATCATGGCATTACTTTGAATTTGGTAATAAAGTATTTATGATGCTATTGAAAAATAACAGTACAGTGGAGAGAACACCAAAGACCAGGGTTTAAATTCCACCTTCCCCACTCAATACCAGTTTAACCTACGACAAGTAAGTGTTCAACCTTTCTGGGTCTCAGTTTCCTCATTTATAAAATGAAGGTTCTGAACTAGATCAGAGGTGTCAACCACCAAGTACGTAAGGCCCACAGCACTCCCAAGTACAGCCAGAACCAAATTAAAATGTAATTGGTAAGTATGTAGCAAAATAAATAAGAGTACAATAAAATATAGATACTATTGCATTTAAAAACTAAGTCAATATGGAGCCCACAGAGATCCTTGTGCACAGAGTAGTGGTCCCATTTCTATTTGAGTCTGTCAGTACTGGAGCAGATGACCTCTAAGGTCCTTTCCAGCTCCGAATCTATAAATCTATTAACATTTTGTGAGGAAATTCTATAAATATGAACTCTGTGATGCCCATTTATTTTGTGTCTAACTGCTCCATACATAAACATATTAAGCAATTCCTTGATACACCAACACCTCCCACTTTTCTACGCTAAAAAGGCAAAAACTTTATTTCTTTTTAAGGGGATGGAAGGGGATTTTCTCTGTGATTTTACTGATCTGTTTATTTATATACTTTCCCCCATTGTGGGGCCATTTAGGGTTTTCTTGTCAGCTGTCCATCTGTAAAAGAAAATTATTTGGCTAAAAGCTACTAGTAACTAACCCCCAATGTGTGCATGCTAAAAGATTTGTTTCCTAACACAACTCCATCTCCAAGTGAAATATGCAAAGAATGCAATGTAGAAGAGCCTGTCCAGCTACTGGATTAAGCGTCCAGTTGGCTATCAGGAGTGGAGAAAAAAATTCCCCATTGTTTGGGTGACAGCTGGCTCCATTTGGTAGGCTTCTATATACTACTCTAAAAACTGGAGCTAAGCCAGCTCCTGCCTTGCAATGCTTTCTCATTTTCCACTGAAGTCAGAAAAACACCCTCCATTTTCCTCCCCTTAAGAGGGACCCCCTGAAGGTTTCCTCAAGGTCTTCTGATTGTGAGCTTTGGGCATCACTATATCAAGAGTGAAATCGGGAGGGATGCTCATTTAATTCCATGCATCAAGTACACAAGGCTTTAAGGGGGTCCTCCTGATGTTCCCATGGATTATCTCCCTTGGTGCTTGGCATAGCATTTAGGGTCCATGGGGAGGAATCACATAAAGGACAGAAAGCACAGATGCCCAGCTCCAGGGGCAGCTTGCAGTACAGCAGGTCACCCATTCTACTAGCAACCTCCGATGATGGCGATGGAGTACATAGCTTTCTGTGCCCGGAGTCAGAAAGACCTGCATTCATAGCCCGCCTCAGATACTTACTAACTGTGACCCTGGACAAGTGACTTGACATCAATTTCCTCATCTGGAAATGGCACCTACTTCCCAGAGTTGTGTTGAGGCTCAAAAAAGATTTTATATGTGTACATATATATGCATGTATATACACACATGCACATATGCATACACATGTATGTATCTATATGTATGTACATATGTCTATATATGCATGTATACATATATGTGTATGTTTGTACATGTATGTGTGCATATATATATATACATACACATAGATGTCACTTTGCAAATCCTATATAATATATAATAATATAACTTTGCAAATGTTATAGAAATACTAGGCATTATTATGAGCTTTTACTGTACTCCTCCTTTATGTAGGCATGGAGAGGGGATAGAGAGGAGGACAGGACTGCTCTCTCTTAGCTCCCCCTTTTAGCATCCCTAGCGTTTTTCAGAGCACAATTCAAATACCTCTGCTTACAATCGAGCCTCCCTCCCCTCTCCCTCCATCCCTCCTTGTCGTTATTTTCTATTTTCTTTCCAATACCCATTGGAATGTAAGCTACTGGAGGACAGGCTCCATTTCATTCTTGTCTCTGTATCTCCAGAGCCTAACACTCAATTCCTGGCACATGACAAATGCTTAATTGAGTTGGACTGGGCTACCTTCATTGGGCAGCCTTACTAAATCACAAAGAATGGAGATCCTGGTTATCAGTGAAATCCAGCTCCCAACTTGGGCTACTTGGGAGAATACTGACTTAATCAACAAGCATTTATTAAGTACCTACTATGTGTCAGAAACTGCTATACACTAAGGCTTCAATGACAAAAAAAAAGATAGAGCCCCTGTCCTCAAAGAACTTATATCCTACCAGGGGAGAGTAACAACATTAGGAATAACTGACATTTAGGTTACAATGTTCTTCACACATAATACTTCATGATTTGAAAATTAAGTACTAGCAACTTTTACCCAGGCTCAGAAACCAGAGGGAGGGGACAGAAAGATAATATAAATTAGTTACATGTTTTGATCTTGTCCTTAGGGATGAGGATACAGATTGGAACTGAGATTTCACTGGTATGGGAACTCCCAGGTGAAGAAACTTTCTCCACCAATGTGGATCACCACCTTCTCTGAGGGAGTTTTGATTCTGAGGTTGTCAGTCCTTATCTGTATGCCCCTTATACTTTACTCACCTATTCAGAGGTTGTCCCCCTTTATACCTTCCTCACCGATCTCTTTGCATTTGATTATTGTGAGAACCTTTGGGAGCTCTGAAGTTGTATCTGCCAGATGCAAACACTGGGTAATTCTATCAAGAACTCAGCAGAATTAGTTTTTCAATATTTAGTTTGGTGGCTTTCTCACTTTTCCCAGCCCATCTGCTACTGGCAGACGAGATGTGTGTTTTTCACCTAATGATATGGAGAACAGAAGAAGGGAATTATGAGCTGATGGCACTGACAAATGTGAATCAAAAAATGTGCCTGCAAGGTACCTTAGAAATCATTTCCTCCCTCTTAATCTTACAAATAAAGAAACTGAGGCACAGAAATGGGGAGTGATTTGTACAGGGTCCCACGGATCCTATGAGGTGGAGCTGGGATTCAAACCCAAGTATTCTAAATTCAGCATTCTTTCTACAGCACCACTGTTATTGAGAATAATTTAAATTTTGTAGAAAAACATTAGTTTTACAGATTCAGCAACTTTTTTAGACCTATCTTCAAGGTTGATATGTGGTAACAATATTCAAAGGATCATTGAAGAAAACTTGGAAATGACCCAGCCCAACCCCCTCATTTTACAGATGAGGAAACTGAGGCCCAAAATGTGGCTAAATAATTTGTTCAGCCTCTTCCAAGAAGGAGTAAATGATGTTATCAGGGATCTGTATGATGGGAAAAGCTAATGGGCTGGGCACACACTTGGAATAACAAGTGAATAATAGCCTGAGCGTTCTACTGTAATCACCATGATGTCAAGAGGAAGGCCTCTGGTGTAGTGGCTCTCAAAGCTGGGAAGCCCCTGAGACCCTCAGTACTATTTTCATAATAATTACTGAGATGTTTTCATTTCTAACTCAGGAAATAGTGACATATAATATGTGTTACATACTATTGGATATATATGTATAGTTAATTATCCTTAATTTTGGTTCAAATTAAAATTAAAGTTTGAATAATGTTCTACCATTATGAAGAAACAAGTGTATTGTATCCTCATTCATTATTTACTAAGCACCATGTGCCAAGCCCTGTGTCAGATGTTGGGCAACATACAACGTTCAAGCGAGTCTAAACGCCTCTCTTCATGAACTTTGTAGCCCTTCTGGCCAACAATTCTCATCACACAGGATTTTTTTACAGAAACATATTTTATTATCTTATTTTTTAGTTTCAATCCATTCTGCCCTCAAATTAACATGCTATTTTTAGAGAAGTAGTCCTATCCTTGCTTGGCCAGGAGGTTCTTGGATTTTGAGACCATTTGTCACATGTCAAGATTTCTTAACTCCTGTATCTCTAAATTAAGGACCATGGATCTGCAGAGGTCTTAGGCCATGTAATGTTTCTATTAAGTTAGCAAACTGAGGCTTAACAGAGTTTGAATATTTCAAAATGGTTCATTTTCATGGAGATTAAAATTGCCTTCATTTAGCCACACCAGTGGGAAGACTACCTCAGAAGGTCAAATGAGATACAGATAAAAACGAATGTCATCTTCCCTTCCACAATGTTATTGTGGTTCAAAATAAGTGAGAATCACAACTAGATTTTTTAATATTCTACCACCTCAAAGCCCTGGGACTGCATTGGTGTGAGGAGTCTATCCATCAGTATAGATCACAACCCTCCTGAAAAATTATTCATCAACTGCTAACCCACCCTCCAGCAATAATCTCTCTGGATTTTTATTGAGGCTGGCCCTGGGGCATAAGGTCCACCACCCTGTCTGTACTCAAACACTTTCCATCTTAGTAGACCTTTTGGAAACCTGGACTTTGATGGCACAGCCCTCTAGAATCCCAAAGTGGTCTCCATGCCATGATCAGAGGAGACCTTAAGTGGAAACAGAACGTGATCTGAAAACAATCGACATGCCTGTCCCTTTGGTAGACCTGTTAAAGAATAAGGTACCATGCTGTGATACTTGCTTGGATCTGTGTGTTCTCATTCATGTTGATGTTCTTTCTAATGACACAGAACCCAATCCATCCAGGCTTTCTCATCCTGTGCAATTCAGGTCCATGTACTTCTATGCATCCTCTTTAGGGAGTTAACGCGACATTCTGGGAGACCTTCCTCTAGATTCATTGACACTGAATGGATCCTAACTGAGAACCAGCAATATCCCTTACTCTCTCTAACAAACAAACAAACAAACAAATAAATAAATAAACAATAAATAGAATAAGTGATAGAGAAATAAATGAATCAATGCATAAATTACATAAGTTAACAGGTCTCCATCAATAGTCCCCTTTCTTCCCATTCGTAATATACACACATATATGATGTCACAGTAATGAGCTAGTATTTCTATATCCCTTTAATGTTTGCAAATCACTGGATATTTACTTTCTTGTCTCATCCTCACAACAACACATGAGGCAGACATATTATTTTTCCACTTCACAGCTGAAGGAACTGAGGTTCTTTTCACAACATCCCTGCGAGTGGGAGCGCCATCATCGTTCCCATTGATGCCTACCTCTGAGGGCTGCAAAGATCCAATAAGATGTTTGTAAAGCACTTTGCGACTCCTAAAGCCCTATGTAAATGCTAGCTAACAGTCTTCTCAGATGAGGAAACTGAGGCTCAGTTCACAACCCTGTGAGGTAGATGCTATTATTATCCCCCCTTTACAGATGAGGACACTGAGGCTCAGAGAGGTTACTTGATGTGCCCAGAATTATGCAGCTAGTAAATGTCTGAGGCAGGATTTGAACTTAGACTTTCTTGACTCCAAGTCAAGTACTCTATCTACTGTGCCATCTTGCTGCCTTACAATGGCTAGAGAGCCAGCCTTAGAGAAAGGAAAACTTGGGCTCAATTCCCATCCTCTGACACATATTGTGTCACCCTGGGCAAGTCATTTTAATCTCTCATGGCCCCCAGGGCAATTTTTTAAGACTACGAGATGCAGAGTAGATGTTGATCTTCACTGCGAATGGCAATTTACTCACTTGTGAATTCTTTGTGCCAGTGAAATCACGGGTCTAGACAAAGAAGAATTAGTTGGCTCTTTCAAAAACAGGGTCCACAAGTCACCTGTAGGCTAAGCCCACTTAATGACTTCCTTGCCCTCATTCCCAGCAAAGACTACTTCTTCATCATGTCACCTAAGAAGGAATGGCCAAATGCCCAAATGTGCAGTGGTTTGGGAACTGACCCAGCAGCCTGTGCTCATAAATATAATGAACTACCCTGCTTCTGATCACCAAGAATCTGAACTAAACTTGGCCCCAAATGTTCCAAGATAAAAAAGGGTGGCTCCATGGTTCATGGTATTATTCACTTCACTTCATATTAATTTCATGGGGAAAAAACAGATTAATTGTAAGGACATCCAAGATGATGGGTTTTCCTTTATGGCCTTTGGCTCCAGAACAAAGTGCCTCTCTTTTTTGAAGGAGAGAGAGAGAGAGAGAGAGAGAGAGAGAGAGAGAGAGAGAGAGAGAGAGAGAGAGAGAGATTGGAAATGTTGCTTAGGTAACATTTGGCTAGTTGGAAGACTAGACATCCACCAAGGAGGGGTCAATTAAAATATAAACTGCTCAGAGGGAATTCTTACTTTCATTAGGAATCATTTTCTAAGTAGGGAGCAACCATCTATTAATGTGGGGTTGACAAATAAGAGTTCTCATTGTTAGAATTTTTTTTCCACCCAAGTAATTCTATCTGGTCTAAATTTTCTGAACACACTGCATACCTCTGTGATTATGTATTTCTCTCTACAGTTCTGCCAAATACATACAGCCTTATATCTGCAATTTGACCCTGGCAGAGACCACCCTGGTGTTCTAGCTTACGCCATTCTCTAAGGTGTCACCCTGCACAACAGTGCATCCAAGAATGGCCTGCTTCCATTATGTTCTGGGATTGAGTGGCCTTTCCATGGTCGGTATGCAACTGGATAAGCAAGGTCAAGCAGTATCACTTGGGGGTGGAGGAAACACTTGTAAAGAGCTTTGGGTCCTTCAGATAAGCAGCTTTGAGTGGCCATGGTGACATTTCCTTTAAAACCAAGCCCCCAAGCAGAAGGTAAAAAGAATACAGAGGAAAAGACAGGATGAGGGAAGAGAGAGGAAGGAAGGATCAAAGAAGGAAGCGAGAAAAGATTTGACTGGCACTGAAATGGAGGCTGGAGATAACATACGATAAAATGACTTAAGGAACAGAGATGACGAGAGCAGGGCCAATGGAAACCGGAGTTTTGAATTAATATTTTCTGATAGCATTTGAGAGAATTCAATCCAAGCTCAAGGAAATTTAAAAAGTTCATAATTCTAGAATCTTAGAGTTGGAAGGATCACAGGATCATTGATTTTGAGCTGGAAGGAACCTCAGAAACCATCTTGCCCAACCCCCTCATCTTCCAGATTGAGAAACTGAGGCCCACAGAGCATGTGACTTGCTCAAGGTTATACAGTAAATAAGTGAGAATGCCAGGATCTCAGTGGAAATCAGTCCAACCCACATCTGTAAAAGAATGCCAACACAATCAATAAGGGATCACCTACCCTTTGCTTAGAGATCTCCAATGATGAAGAAAGACTACATTCCAATACAGCACATCATATAGCTAAGAATAGAAATGAAGCCTTTTCTTATCCCTCAACGACCAGAACCCTCCCCCCTTAACTACCTTGTAACTGGCTGCACTACTTATCTGTATTAATTCTCTTTCTATATATTCTGAACACACTCATATATATTACTTGCTGTCTTCCCCATGCAAATAGAAACCTCTTGAGTACAGGCTTATTTCACCCTTTGTACTTGTAACCTCAGCAGCTAGCACCGTATAGTAAGTCCTGGTTGATAGAAAGAACTTCAGGAAAGTCTCCAGAGCTAATCTTTGTAAGTTTTTTTTCCTTTTTTTTTTTTTTTGGAGCCCTGTCTGTTGAAGTTACTTTTACCATGAGGTGTCATGCACTTTTTCACTAAGGCACCATAACGATTCTTTCTATAATAATGAAAATTTCCATTTATAAAGGACTCGTAACCTTGCAAATGGTTTCACTGCACAATCTCATTTGAATGTTGCAACAAGCCTGCGGAATGAGTCTCAAGGTCTCAATGCTTCCTTTTACAGATGAGCAAATACATGCTGTGAGAAGACGAAAGCTTGCCCAGGGTCTAACAACTGGTAAACATCCAAAGCAGACTTTGAACCCAGCTCCTGATACAATGGTATCCTTTGGATTCCATAGCACTATTTCCGAATTCAGAAGCATCACCATGTTTTCTCAGCCTTCAGCAATGAGCTGGTATTTCCAATGAACACAGCAAATTTTGACTGAATGGGGCAATACCAAGACATTATGACTTCTTCAGTATATTCTCAAAGATCTAACAACTTAAACCCAAACTCAAGGACCTCCTGAATCTCAAACACATTTTGCCCAGTGATCATTAGCCTGCCTCAAAGAGAAATAAGAACAACTGATGCCAGATTGAAGTGAGGCTCACCAGGGTTCTAATCTCCACTCTGCCACCATGTGAACCTGGGTAAATCACTTCAACTAGGATTCAGTTTCATCCCCTGGAAAATGAGAGGATCATACTAGAAAGCCTGTCAAGTCCTTCCCAGCTGTCAGTCTCTGTTCTCTGCTCCCCTGTGCCTGTGCTATGTCTCTGATAATCCCACAGTCTTCTGAGCAGTATAGTTCATGCAGTCAATAGCTCATGCAGGCTATAATTCCCGTCATGCTTCACTCCTCTACTGTGGACTGGGGTGATTTTTATATATTTGACATTTCCTCCTAGAACCTTCTGTAACCTATCATTAGGGAAATGGGTCACAGGCCTCCATCTTCCTGTGCCTCCATCCTCCATAACTGGAAGGAGGAGGGAAAAGCTGAGCTTTACATGTATAACAACTTAAAATTTGCAAAGCAGTTCACATTCATTAAAATTCACAACCCCATCGGGTGGACACTAAGTGTATTATTAAAACCATTTTAAAGATGAGGAACCTGAGCCTATGTGTCCTATTGAACCCATTTTACAGACAAGAAAACTGAGCCTCTATGAGATGAAGTGATTGGGAAATTGCAGTTCAGACAAGCATCAAAGGCAGGATTCAAACCCAAGGCTCCCAGACTCCAAGTCTAGCACTTTATTCATTACCCCCAAGCTGTCTCAAGATGGTAATATCGTCACAAAATACCTTCCTGTCACAAGAAAAGTCCATGAATTAGTTGATCATCTGTTTGCAATGCAAACTTGAGTCTCTCCAATAAAGGTTTTACCTAAAGGCTATTATTTGTTATTGAAACATTATTAATGTCTAAGAAAAATAGGGAGCTGAGTAAGGAGAGCCTAAGAGGAAAAGGCTTAAAAACTATAATTGCGTTTGACTCATCTCTAAAGCCTGACGTCATATATTGTTATGGAAACATGACTATGGTGTTACGAAACGTTCTGAGCCACATCACTTGACATCTTTATGTTTCCAGAGCATTATTTCATCATGTCACAATGAAGACAACTGTCTGTTGTGGGAGATATTCACATAGCTGCCTGCTTTGAAGTATATTCATTTACAAACTTCAAATTAGCTGTGTTTCTCATTGAGGCCTAGATGGGCTGTAGCATGATTGCTTTGCTGCTTACGTGTCTCAAGTTGGGAGCCTTTGTTAGGGAATGGAAGGACAGCTGTGTGAGGCAGCCTCTATATGATACAGTGGGGAAGGCACTGGACTAGGAGTGAGGAGACCTCATTGTATACTGCCGCCAGGGCACTTTGGGACCTTGGGCACTTAGACATGGATTAAACAATTCCATAAACATTAGTTAGTTAATATAATGAAGAGCCATTGAAAAAACAGTTCCCTTGTTCATTCTACATATATAATATCTCTTTCCTCTGTCCCTTTGTCCTCACCCAGGGAGCCACTGCCCTGGTTCAGGCCCTCACCAGAAGTCCCTGGGGCATTTTATGCTCCGCCATTTTTAATGGCTCCCATGCTCACAGAGTTCTGGAAGCCTGGACTATTCCAATAACCTTCTCATAGATCCCTCTGCTTTGAGTCCCTCTGCTCTCCACACAGCTGCCAAATCTATTTTCCTAAGACAAAGATCTCAACTTGTTATTCCTTCTATTAAAAAGTCCTCAGTGGTTCCCTATTTCTTTTAAGATAAAATATAGACTCCTCAGTCTGATGCAGAAAGTTATTCAAAAAAAAACCTTACTCTCATTTGTCCTGTCTTGTTTCAAGTTACTTTCACATACTTTCCTTGCCACATATCGTCTCCATCCATGCTTTTGCACAGTCTGGTTTTCCTACCCTTTAAATTCACTAAGGTCTTACCTTTCTCTCTTAGGGTATTTAACAGCTTTAAGGTTCTTCAGCTACCCCTCTATGAAAAGTCTTTCATGATCCCACCAGTGGCTAACACCTACAATTTTCTTAAGATAATCTCATGTTACAGTTATGTGTTCGCGTTAGAATTCCCTTACCCATACACAACTACCCATGCCCAGTAGAAACTAAGCTTGCTGAGGGCAGGAATTTTTTTTCTTCTTTGAATCACTAGGGCCCAGCACAGTGCCTTGTCAATGGTAATTGTTTAAGCCAACGCCCATTTATTAATCACCAATTATGCAAAAGTGTTGAGATACAAAGACAAAAATGAAAAAAAAAGTGTCTGCCTTCAGGAACCTTACATTCTAGGGAGGAGATACAACATGCACACAGATAAATAAATACAAAGTGAATTTTTGAGGTGGAGGGAGAGAGAACATTTAACAATTGGAAGAGACTGGTAAAAACAAAACAAAAAACCCTTGCGTAGGAAGTGGCACCCGGGCTTAGCCCAAAAGAGAGTGAGGGATTCCAAGAAACAGTGATGAGGAGAGAGAGCAGAAGAACAGCCTGGATAAATATTTGTTGAATTGAATGAATCGATTCTTTAGCACTGTTGGTCTTACTGCTAGTGTTGCTGTCATCACACACACAGCATAAATGTGAGTACCAAATGTTGGAGCTTTTCCATTTCTAGAGCAAGACACAGACTGAAAACACAAGGGAAAGGAAATCAGTTTCCTCTTGTCGAGAATTCTTCCCCCTCACTCATACATACACACACACACACACGCACACACACACACACCCAACACTGAAAAGAAATTTAGCATAATGTGAATTCCATATGTCTTAGCTTTGTATTTCAACTTCATTTGGCCATAAAAAATTAGTCTTTCTGGCTCACCCCCAATTGAAGCTTAAACAGGTCATATCTCAAGCCCAAATCTCTCCTCAAAATCCTCACACACCTGCATCATTCCACTATGCAAGGCACAATTTATTAGCTTTAAAAAAAGTGTACAAAGATCCACCTGGGAAAAGCAGCCCATGCCCTGAGAGGGAGAGGCAATACGTTATAGTGGATAGGGCACCAGACTTGGAATCAGAAAGGCATGGATTCAAACCTAGCCTCACACACTTAGATCACTTAGCCATTCTGTGCCTCAGTTTCCTCAGCTGTAAAAGGAGAGGTTAGACTCAATAGCCTCCAAGGTCCCTCCTAAGTCTGCGTCCATCATTCTATGAGAGAAGTAGACCTGTGTGCTGTGGAGGAGTCCAGTGTCAGGATGTGTTGGGGAAATCAGAAGCATGAATTGAACCGCTAAACTCCTGTGGAATCATGACGCATTTCATTACAGAGTCTCACATGAGAAGTTTTGTGTAAATCAAAATGAATTAGTAATTATTCCTTCAGTCACACTGCAGCAAGTTTTAATAGATCACATGCCCTCCATCCCTCCCTTTCAGCATGACTGAGGTTGGTTTGGGCTCCCGGTAATAACAGCAGAGCTCAAGTATTGGGATTGGAAGCTAGATAGCTCACAAGCAGCGTCACGGAAAGGAGCTGGGCCAAAGACCTGGGAAACTGTTTTACCCTAGTTATGCTGAGTGGAATTTGGAAAGAGGTACATGCTACAGTCAAGAGTCTCCTTAGGGTTATGCTCCACTGTGTCCATTTCTAATTTGATGGCCTTAGTCTTGGGGGGCAGCTCTTCCTTCATCATTCATCTTTCCAAAATGTATTTCCATCCTCCTGAATATATCTGCCATTAGAATTTGTTTTCCAGCCCAGCTATTTAATTGAGTGAAGAAGTTTTGAGGTGAGGAATGTCCAGTCGGTCAATGAACTTTTATTTTACTATGGGCCAGGCACTGTGCTAAGCACTGGAGATAGAAAAAGGGGCAAAAGATGGTCCCTGCCTTCAAGGAGCTTATCATCAAATGGAAAACTCCCTCCGTCGTGCAAATCAGCACCTCCTAACTTACCACCTTAGAGAGTTGTCTGGGACATAGACATATTGTGACTTGCCCCTTATGAGGCAGCCCTGTCCTATGCACATAGGTGTAGTATTTTCCTCAATGACCTGCCCAAACAGTTAACACATTATCAGATGCACGTCATCATCGGAGACATACATTGGTGTTGAGTTGGTTCCTACCTGGTATTTTGAGCAGATGCCTCCAACTTAATGCTTTTCAAGTCTTCCCCATCCATCTTCTTCAGGAAAGCTCTAGGGAAAGTCACAGTGTACGTAAGTTTACATTTTAGGTGACTTCCTTCTCATTTCCTCCCTCTCAGGTGACCCTCCCTTCCCCTTCAGTATAGTCTTCCTCTACCAGCAATGTTTGATATCCTTGTGCTGCAAACCCAATTGCCCTGAGAACCCCACCAAGAAGTCATAGCATGGAAGAGGTGCCACAATGCTGAGCTTTCTAACCCGAGGCAGAGTGTACTTATCCTGGGCCCCTTCCTTGTAGAGTGGAGTTTCCTAACCTGAGATACATAATGGAAATGAGATGCTTGTCAAGAGGGTAAGGGCAATATTTTATAAAAAGCTACATTATCCTATTGAAATATCCCAAAAATAATAGTGTTAGTGAAAAAAATTGGGGATTAGACAGAAAAAAGTGGGGGGGGGAAGGAGTGGGTTAAGAAAGAAAGGGAGGAATCATAGCACATGTAAAAAATGTAAGACATGTGAAGGGCTAAATCCTGCTGTCCAAAAGCAAATGGAAGAGGTTTAGTCATAGACAAAACCCTTTTCATATTGGACTAGATAAAAAATCATCAACAGTGGCCTGGTTGTAAATGAGATAACTAGTCTTCATAATAACCAGAAACTCTGAATCAATTTTCACCCAGGGAAGTTACAAAATATTAGGTGTTCCCTTGAAGAAGCATATCCCCTTCTTATTAAATGTGGACTTTAGCCAGTCATTAGAACTTATCTCTATGAATCAGGATTCTCAGAACTGTTCTCAATCAAACCCAAAAACAAGAAACAAACTGGAAGCTAGATGGAACATTTGGGTATCTCTTTAAAAAAACCAAACCTATATGGAAAATAAAACTGTTGTTGACAAGAAACAGAACAAAGGGTTTCACTAAGCTATTTTACAGTGTTCTGATAGACATATAACAACTTTATGATACTTAAAAAGTGGAGCGGTGACAGAGCACCAGGCCTGGAGTGAGAAACACCTGGGTTCAAATCTGGCCTCAGACATTTCCTGGCTGTGTGACCACGGGCAAACCATTACTTCTGCCTGCCTCAACTGTAACATGGAGCTAATAACAGCACCTCCTTCACAGGCTTGTTGTGAGAATCAAATGAGATAATTTTTTTTAAATCACTTAATGCCTAGCATATAATAGGCACTACATAGATGCTTATTTCCTTCCTTTCTCCATATTCCAAATAAAGTTTTCTTTATGAAAAAACAAAAGTTTTACTTCTTATGTGATCATCACCGTACGCTCTAGAACAGCGGTGTCCAACTCAAGTAGACCAAGACTCCTAAACCGCACATAGGAGTCCATGTGGACTGCATATTGGCTTCGAAAACCACATATTAATATTATCTCTGTTTTACTGTATTTCGATGTATTTGGTTAGACATTTCCCAGCTACATTTTTAATCTGGTTCAGATAGCACTCAGGAGTACTGTGGGCTGCATGCAGGCTACATGTTTGACACCTCTGCTCTAGGATTTGCTTGCTTTCATATTCATATTTCATGAAGTATTTCATATTTCAATTTCACATTGAATAGGTGGTATGAAAGGTTTACTAAAACCAAGAAAAGTATGGTCAGAAAAAAAAATTCCAACCCCTGTCCTAGAGTCAGGAAGACCTAAGTCTGAATACCATCACAGACGCTTACCAGCTATGTGACCCTGGCCAAGAAACTTAACCTCTCAGTTTCTTAGGTGGGCTTAGTTTCATACTCACTAAAACAGGAATAATGATACCACCGACCAGACAGGATTGTATGAAGGCATAGCATCCAAATCTCATTCATTTGATTTGGTCAGCAGGAATTAGTCCTTCAACCGTCTCACATTTTTCAGATGTAGTAAGACTCCTTCTTCCCTTCCCCCGACCCTATCTCCACCTTCACTGTTCTCTCTTCAATCCACAATTCTCAATCAAAGGTTATAATGGAGATGGTCTTTTGGAAACCTTCAGTGCTGTACAAATGTTAGCTATGTAAATGTTAGCTGTCATTCCCTCTGGGTTCTACTGAGCCATTGGCCAAATAATACGACACTTTCATTTGAGCTAATGTTGTAACAGCTTTACTTGGGTCAAGTAACACAATTAAATTTTTTAAAGGACATTTACCCTCAAGTACGAACCAGGGTGGGAACTCCAGGCACCCAAGAAGCCTATTAGGGGTCCCTCAGATCACATCATGGAAGATAGCTTCTATTTCTGTCCATATTTTTGATGGATCAGTGATCTCACCAAAGTGCTATTTCCTTCAGTAATGCAGAAAGCAACACGTCCATGCTTGTCCAAATATCTGATCCTTGCCCATAGCCTCCTGTAAATACTCTAAGGTGTGTCCACACTAGCATTCTTGGAGACCTTCCTCTACATCTCTTGTCATTGCAGAGATCCACATGTTGCTTATTTCCTGTTCTTGCTCCATGACCAACCCATAATTTTTCCTCCTTTCCGGTCGTCCATTTTTCTGATAGCATCCTTCGTATATTGTCTCTGTGTCATTCTTCGTGTATAATGTGTTCCAGTCTACTCACACTGAATGACTATGCCCTTCTCCATTTCCCTTTGGGTGGTCCTCAGTTTCCATTCTTTGAACATTTTGGGACTCTGCTCATGACTAGTCACTATCTTGGAAAGCCTCCTTCATAGCCCTGCCCTCCAATTTCCCCCCTATTTATGGCAGAATAGGAGAAAGGAAGTTTCCCTCATGGATACTTGGAAAAACAAGGAATCCATTTCCTAGAGCCAGGCCATAAAAAAAGTGTTTACTGGCAGCTGGTTTTTGTGTCATTTTTGTATCACTTTTCAAGTTTGAGATATAGATATATATAAAACATATATGAATGCTTGACCAAGACCATACTTGCATATATGTGTGAACCAGACAGTGGGCTATAATTATACCTTTAAGATAATATATCTAGAAAGTATGGAAGCTGGAAGTAAAGTCAAAAGACCTGGGTTCAAATCCTATGCCTTCCTTTTATTACCTCTGTGACCTTAGATATAGTATTTAATCTGTCTGGGTCTGGTTTCTTCATCTATAAAGTGAGGGGGTTGGGCTAATTGATCTCTGAGGTCCCTTTCAGCTCTGTACCTATGATAGTATGATATATAAAGTGAGCAGGTTGGACCAGATGCCCTAAGGCACTTTCTGACTCTACCTCTAAATCTGTAATTCCATAACCTAAGTCAAAGCACATGATTCAACTAAACAATATCCGATAAGAACCTACTTTACTATCTGCAAGATACTGTAGTAGCCAGTGGGGATATAACGATGAAAAAAATCCTATGTTTTCAAGGAGCTTAGCACCTACCAGGGAGCAGGACACTTATCCATGGATAAGTAAATAAAAACTTTAAAGAAAAAACAAAATAATCTCAAAAGGCAGAATGCACTAACAACTGATAGGATTGAGAAAATGCTATGTGTAAATGATGGCACAGGAGTTATGCTTGAAGGAAGCTGAGGATTTCCAGAGGGCAATGCCAACATGAGAAGGAAGTCCATTCTAGACACAGGGGCATGGTAGTATAGGAGATGGGCATCATCTACCAGGAACAGCTAGCTGGCTGGTTTGTCTAGAATGGAGATTATGTAAATGGGAGGTCACTTTTGAATTCATCTATTTTAAAGCACTTTAAAAATAAGTGGGATTTGTACTTGTCTGAGATGGTTTAAGGGAGGTTTTCACTAACAAATGGCATGGAGAAGATGACCCCTTTGATTTTCTGATTCAATTCCACATAAACAACCATCAAGTGATTGGTGAAGAAATCCTCTCCCCCCTTCCTCTCCCAACTGGAGTGAATGGGTATTTAATTATTTTCTTGGTAGATTGACCTAGCTTTGAAGGAGTCAGGTGTCAGCTTTCATACATTTCCCCAGTGCATTCACTTTATAAAACTCTGGGGCTAAAGGCTCAGTTATCTAGGGAATTAAATTGCATTCAAATAAGATTAAGGATTTTGACTCACAAAAGAAAGGACAATCAGAGACCTAACTAAGACTAGACAATTGTTCAGCAAACTAATCCAGACATGGTTTTCACAAAGAGATTCACACCATTGGACAGGGATGGGGAATGGCCCTTAAAGAAATAGGCCTATGGGATTAAGTTGGGGGAGAATTCCTCCCATCTTGACTGAAGCCCCATCTTTCACTTCCTTGATTGTGAATATGGGCTTTGTAAGCATAGCCCATTATGGCTTGGACCCATTACATGTGCTCTGTGATCCCTTTAGATCTCAAAATGTCAAGTAGGGTTAGCACCTCTAAAGAAGTCTTCCATTTGCTGAAGTGGCCTTAGAGGCCCTTAGGAGAAAAGACTGTACGTTAGGGAAATCAGCCTGATGTTTGTCCAGGGGACTTTGCCCTGCTTTGCCCCAGGATTCTGTTGACCCTGGTTCTTAAAATGATTGGGTCCCAGGGTCAGGTGAAATAGCCCCCAAAGCATCACCTGGGTTTGAACTTTGGGATGCCAGACCAAGAGGCTCCTTGGACATGGTGACACTGGTTTAAAGGACAGGGCATCCCACAAGTCTTTGTGAAATTTTAATCTATAAAGTTTCAAACTTCACAAAGACGTTTGGGACACTCTGTACTTCCCAGCCCACAGTGGCTGGTTTTGTTCATTGATTCCCATAAAGGTAAACAAGAAGCCACAAAATTGCCAAAGATTTAACAATAGTTAGGGCTTATATAGCACCTTGAGGTTTGCAAAGTGCTTTACAAACATTATCTCATTTTACCCTCCCAACTAAGAGAGTTAGGTGCTATCACATTATCCCTACTTTACAGAAGTGGAAAGTGAAGCAGCCTGTATAAATTATATCAGATTGCTTACTCTCTCAGGAAGTGGGGACAGAGGGAGGGATAGAATTGGGAACTCAAAACTTAAAAAAAGAAAAGTTTAAAAACTGTTTTAACATGGGATTGGGGAAAAAATAAAATCTTATATAAAAAAGTGAGTCAGACAGTGTTAAGTGACTTCCCTAGGGTCACATGGTAATAAGTGTCTGAGCCTGGATTTGTACTTTTTTTTTCTTTTTCTGACTCAAGGTCCAGAGCTCTATCCACTGTATCCCCAACTACCTATCATGAGTCAGGTATATTCTACTTTATTATTTATCATGAGTCAAGTATATTTTACTTAATGAAATGTTCAAATCATGCCTCTGACACTTACTAGCTGTGTGACCCTGGATAAGTCACTTAAGTGCTGACTACCTCAGTTTCCTCATCTGTAAGATGGCCTCTAAGGTCCCCTTTGTGCTCTAAACCTACAATCTGTTGATCTGACTTTGCCTGCAGAGAAAACAGGGGCTTTCTCTACCAGGCAACAAAAAAATCCTCTACTCTAATTAAGCCAGCCCCTGTCTCATTTCTACTTCTTTCAATTAAACAACAAGCACCAATTATGCACCAACTATATGCAACACTGTTTTAGATGCTGGTTTCACAGACAAAAAAAAATCCTGGAAAAATATCAGGAACTCTTTGAACTTAAATTAGTGTATAGAAAAAATATATCAAATAAATTTTTTCTGGCGGGGGAGGGAATCAAATGGCTGCATGAATGTAATGCACACTAGAAATCCCCAAGGGTCTATGAGTACTATTTATTTTCTGTACTTTACAATTCACTTTGCATCACAAAACAGTGGAGTTTAGACTCAGGCTATAGGATCAGAGAACTAGAATTAGGTAAGACCTCAGAGGCCATCCCGTCCAAATCCCTCATTTTACAGATGAATAAACTGGGTTTCAGAAATGGAGGTAACTTGAGCAGACAGTAAGCCTAGAACTAGGATTTGAACTCGGATCCTGTGACTCGAGAGCCTCTCCTTTTTTCCTGTGCCCCACAACCTTTTCTAGAGGGATGATGCCTTCTTTGGGGGAAATGTTGGATCTCTTCATCTCCTCTTGGTCTTCCTTGGCTTATTTTGAGGCACTGGCCTTCTTGGAATAATACATCAGTCATTACATTCCCTAGGAGTTGTATAGCAAGGTTTGATGTTCTCCCCCTTTCTATTGTCAGGATGTGGCTTTAGCATGCCCAAGCCCTTTCAAATGCATTCCTCCCATATGCCGTGTACATGCCGAACATCTGGTATAGGTCAGGAGGGAGGCAATGATCTTTGTGTGTTTTTCTACAAAAAATACTTGGAGGACGAGAAGGTGCGGTGTCATCTAGAATCATTAACTCCAAGACCATTGCTGAGAGTTTATCTCCAACCAGATGTGAAAAAGGAAAACATTAAGACAAGTTTGCTACACTAGGCTAAAGTTTCAAGCCGTGAGTCAATTTAGAGGAAGCCAGTCCAAGTGGGAATGAAAATGGGGACCTCCAGGGTCAATTATTGTTGGGATTCATACCAGGAAGTGAAAATTGGTGGGAAATTGGTGAAACGTTGAGGGAGATGAATACTGAATGAACCAAGATTCTGGAGAACTCATTTCTCATCCTGGTTTCGCTATGGTCTGGTTCTGATTTATTGTACATTTTGAGGGGGAGAAGAAAATCCGTGATTTAATTGCTGAACAGATATCTGGGTATGGAAACTAATTTCATCCATGCAGAAGTGCTACTCTTCTTTAACTTGGTCTTATAGAGTTGCTAGGGTCACTGAGAGACCATGTAACTGCCCAGGTAGTGTTAGGAGGGGCATAAGTTGAATCTGGATCTTTCTGAGTCCAAGATCAACCATCTTTATGCTGCATTGCTCTAGGACTGGTACATATTAGGGGGTTTAATGAATGCACTAGATTGAAGTAAGAGTCAGGATGGAAAAGAACCATGGAAAGAATATGTGCTCTGGGAGGAGAGGACCTGGGTTAAATTCTACTGCTGATTTTGCTTCTTGTGTAGCTCTGGACCAGTCACATCACCTCCCTGTTTCTAGTTTTTCTATCTATAAAGTGAGAAAGTTAGACAAGAAGGTCCCTCCTAACTCCAAATGAATGATCGTATATAATTAAATTGTTATTCCCTGTTTCTGTTGGCCTCTTGCTCTTTCACTTTGGAAAACCAAATTAGTAAGGTCACAGTGGCCCCACCTTTTAAATGGGCAGGGGGTATCTGGACCAGAAGGGATGATTACTGAATTGTGTAGCAAGGTTATTTTTTTTAAGTAACCGAATAAACTCAGCAGAGTGAACTCTCTTAGGACGTCAGCATTAAGGACAGACATGTTAAGTAGACAAAATATTCAGTGTTCTATCCAGAGACAGCTAATTAAGTCTAATTAAATATTTCACTCAGAGCAACCTAAGTCTAGTTAGAGCTGGTTCACCTCTAATTTGTCAGGAACGACCATATTTTGATAATTATTTTTAAGGCATTTTGAATGTGAATGACCAGATGCCACCTCTTCCCCTTGAGCCTTTTTCCACTCCCTTGTTAGTGGATGTTTGAGTGATCAATCGTGAGGAGTGAACCCTCTTTCTGGGTCTCATTTCCATTAGTAGAGCAGGAGAATGTGTGGGACTCTGAGTACTGGGGCAGGCATTGACTTTGGGCCGGCCTCCCCTGTAGGATAGTTCCATTGGGTCTTCGCCCACTCATGTTATTAATGCATTCAAGTTCCCAACTTGAGCTCAGAATCCACTGGGAGCCCTTGTCTGCTGGGTTCTCTTCATCCTCGTCCAGCATGAAATCTATGATCCTATTATTTTAAGTTGTAGATGAATTGCTGATAGGCATAGGTGAAAGGAATTACCCACACAAATGAAATTCTAGGTCTGGACAAAAAAGAAAGAAAAGGCATCTGAACACTCAACCAGGACAGTATAGTATAGCCTGCAAAGTACTTCCAAATACAAGAGTATGTTCTGTAGAACAATAGAACCGAAAAGTTGGAAGAGAACCCGGTGGCTACCAGTCCATTCTGTACCTGACCAAGAATCCCCAACACACCTCTGACAAGTGGTCATCCAGGGTACTTGAAGATCTCATACCGTTGTGTATAAGTTCATGATCCATGATTTATTCCCTAGCTCTTGGGCTATCTACACCTCAGGGATGCCTGCCTCCAGAACCCACCCTGGTCCTTACTTTCCCCATGTTTCCAAAGATTCATGTACAATGCCCCTCTAGCCAAGGTCAACCAAGATACTAGACATATTCTCTTAGATGCAGTCATTCTTTCCCACATAAGTGAGCTAACTTGAATTCCCACACCTTTCTCACAGCCTCATCACTAATAACTCCCTCCCCTCTCCTTTCTCTTCCCTCCCCTCTTTCTTTTTTCCCCTTCTCCTTTTCCCTTTACCCCTCTTCTACGTCTCCCCTCCACCCTTTATTCACACAAATACATACGTACCCTCTGTCAAAAGCATATACACGATCTACTATGCTCATCCAATAATCATTCCATGCTCCATCAAAGAGAGAGAGAGAGACAGAGAGAGACAGAGAGAAAGAGACAGAGAGAGACAGACAGAGACAGAGAGAGACAGAGAGAGAGAAAGGAGGGAAGAAGGAAGTAAAGGGAGGAGAGAGAAAGAGATAGACAGAGACAGAGACAGAGAGACAGAGACAGAAACAGACAGAGAGAGAGAGAGGCACACCGATCTCACCTCTACATCAAACATGTTCTGAACAGACATCACTAGTCTCAAAGAAACATACTGAAGCTCTCAGACTCTGGGTATACCAGAATTGGAAAGCACAGAATTCTGTGAAAAGGCTTCCAACAAAACCTTAGCCATTTTTATGCTGCTGCATTTGTGGAGGGAGACTAGACCCCTGTTTCGCCAAAATAATGCTGATATAATGTTTCTCCCTCATGTAAGTGGAGGAGTTGGGGCCAGAGCTTCTTCGGGAAGAGACACATGGAAGGACTTTGGAAGCTGCAGACATCCAGGGGAAGCCAGATCCTCCACATTCCTCTGATTTCCAGCTTGCCTCCCTAGAGAATCTAGAGGCTTTCCCTTTGCCTGGGATCAGGCTCTTTGCGTTTGAGCTGAGATCTTATCTTACTGCCATCTAAAGACCACATTAACTGCTGTATTTTCTGGTTTATTCTAACTTGTAGAACATCTCCAACTTCTGTTGTTTTGCTTGGATAAATGTGTTTATTCACTATGGTTGTTTGTCTTTTGTGTGACCATTGTTTGGTGGGAAAAGATAAAGCTGACAAAAAAAAGACTAAAGGACTAGTCTCCTCTTTAGGAGTAACCAAGGAAGTGACTTTTGTTTCTAACTTTAAAAAAAATCATTCCTAATTCCTTCAACAAGATATTTGATGAGGCATGTGTCTGTATGTATATATACATATGTGTATATACATATATATACATGTGTATACACGCATACATTATATAACACATATATCTATGTGTGTGTATGTACATATAGACAGATATGTATATGTATACGTGTGTGTTGCATGTGTGTGTGTATGTATAGCCCTCTTGAAGGCAGGCAAATGAAGGAGCAAGTACCCAGTCCTGGCCCTTATCCTGCTCTTCTCAAAGCAAAAATCACAGTGGCCCTTGGAGAAGGGTGAGGCAGGCTACAGAACTACCCATCCATACTACCTGTAGGGTATGCATTAGGCAATCCATGTAAACGTATATATCTGACATGGGCACATACATCTTATACATAAATGAAGGAACTTTACCTGTAATCAGTCTGGTACAGAAAAGAGCACTGGATCTGGAGCCAAAGGATCTGGGTTCAAATCCTAGAATCCCAGTAGTTCAAATCTTGACTACTTTTATAATCTTGGGAAAGTCATTTAAACTCTCTTGGCCTCAGTTTCCTCATCTGTAAAGTGAGGATGTTGGGGTAGATAACCTCTAAGGCTCATGTGAGCTCCAAGTCTATGACCATATGAATTTCAGGAATATCAGCAGTTATAGGCAAATGTGTCCCTACATTGCCTTTTCACAGAATTCTCTGCTTTTCAACTCAGGTACTTTCTGTATCTGATATTTAAAGCTAAAGCTCTGCTCTCTATGGCCACAAGGTTCCAGGACCAGTGCCTAGGAGGAGGCAGCTGTCATGGCACCAGTAGCTTGAAAACAAACACATATGGAGGGCATCAAGGAGGAAAAATTACATGAGGTCATTAAAATCTACATTCCCCTTGACTTGTTCTTCAATATTCTGCTTCTACTGAAAGTGGAAGGATAGACAAGAGACCCTAACCTAGTGTAGACCTACTTTTTCCTTTTATCAGCCCTGAGAGAAAGTTTTGTGGTGGCGGGTTATGTTTTTTTGATTTGAGGGCATAGGGATTTATTGGATAAACAACAATCCCTGACCTATAATTTTTCAGTGGATTTACTCTTGTAATTATCATATTGGTGTATGTTTATGTTGATTGCATGTTTTGATTAAGTCTCTTACATCTGTTCATTCCTTTCCTCCATATTTATCAAGTGCCTATGTGAAGGGCCATGGGAGTCACCAAGATGCAACTGTTGAAATGATCCCTGCCTTCATAGAACTTGAAATCTAGAAGGGAAAATGAGGTCAGTCGGCCTCCCTCATTAGATTGTAAACTCCTTTTAGGCAGAGGCCAAAGCATCTTAACTGTATACCATTTTCTAATGAGAGGGAACAAGCCTTCATGTTGCCTTCTAACTTGGGAATTCTAAGGAATGCCAAAACTTTTTTAGGACCTCTAAAATCTTGACGTTGCTGTTTTCATCATCACCAGGCGTTTTTTAGCACTTGCTCTATGCAAGATATTATATTGTATGTTCAGATGATAAGAGGCATAAAACATTATCTCCATTCTTCAGGGACTTTACAATCTATTTGGAAACAGAGCAAGTGTGAGAAAAATTAACAGAGGTACTAATAAATAAATAATTAAATAAATAAATATAGGAAAAATACCTAAATAAATATTTATAAATGAATGAACAAATGAATAGATAAAATAACTACATCGATGGATGGATGGATGGATAGATGGGTAGATGAATAGATGGATAGATGAATAGATGATTAAATAAATAAGTAGCCCTCAAAGCCCAACCCATCATCCACTTAAAGAAGGGGGAACAATAAAAAATAAAAGCATGATATCCAGATTGGCTCTGTATGCACTGACACTACTACAGTGTCTGAAAAGGTCTAAAAGGAACCCTGAAATTCTGGCCATTTGGGCTCTGGGTATACCATTGATAAAGTTACCAACCAAGCCAGTGAGATGAAAATGAGCTTATGAATCTCAGATATAGCCCAGGTGTTCCAGGGCTACAGACTGGCCCCACATTAAATGGTCATGATGGTTAGCTTGGCATGAAAGATGACTGAATAAGTGGTATTTCCTTTGGGATCTGGTAAGTGCAAAAACTCAAGGAACATCAGAACCAGTCGGAAATCCCGATACTCATCTGCTGAAAGTGCTTCTGTGCAGAAATCACCACAAAAGTGGACAAACTATGGGTGCATATGAAATAGTTGAGGATATGAATGCCTTTATTTTGTGTGTGTGTCAGTCTGGTCAACAAATAAATCTGGTACCATCTCTAAGCAGGGACTTCATATTGCTTTTTGTCAATGAGATGCTCAGCTCTAAGTTTCACAACAACCAATTGCTGATGAATGCAGGACAATCACATGAAACAACTTCATCCCAAAGCCCAAACTAGATGAAAGAAGAACAGAACTAAGGAAGGAAAACAAAGATACTCGAAGACATTGAAACTTTGAAATTGAAAATTGATACTTAAACTTTAGAAATGCTATTTAGTAACAAAAAAGATGAAAAAATAATATTGGTGTCTCAAATGATACTGAAAAGGAGATGGACATACTTAAAATGGACTTTCAAAGAGCCCTCTTTAGTTTGAGGGCACAAATCCAAATAATAATATGAACGTAATTAATAATAATAGTTAACACTTATATAGGGCCTACTATGAGCAAGACACTGTGCTAAGCACTTTACAAATATGATCCCACAATCTTCACACAATAACCACTGGAGGTAGATGTTATTATTATCCCTATTTTACAGATGAAGGAACTGAGGCAAACAAAGGTAAAGTGACTTGCCCAGGGTCACACAGCTGGTAAGTGTTGAAGGCTAGATTTGAACTCAGGTCTTCCTGACTCCAGACCAGCGTTCTATCTAAAGTTCTTCCTAACTGCTTAGGTGCCAAATATTTTTATATTTGTAGCCCCAGCAAAGGTCACCTATTCTCCTTTTTGGGCATCTCTAATTTTATAAAGTTCTTCTTTGCATCAAGCCTAAATGTGCCTCTGTGCATCTTCTATTCAATGCTTCTCATTCTATTCCTTCTTTTGACAAGCAGTCATGTCTAATCCTGTCCTTCCACATATACCTTCAAACATATGGAGAAAGTTATGATGCCCCCTCCCCCATGTACACACATCTTGAGGCTCTGGACTCACTCTCTCAGACACGGAAAGGCTGAATATATCTTCCTATAAGGTTCTAGGGTCCTGCTGAGAGAACAGAGATGTCTTTCTTTAAAAATTCAAAGTTCAAACCTCCATTCTAACGTGGTCCTCTTACTGTTAACTACCAGTAATTAGTGCCCCAGTTTCATTTAATCAATTAACATGAATCAAATTTTTTGGAGGGAGAGCAGTATTTACTGAGAAGATACAGTAAGAACAAAAGTTGTAAATATTTCCCCCAAACACCCAGGACATACTGTTCCCTATTCCTCCTTGGTCCTTGGGGAGAGTGGACTCAAGTACCTACTCACTCTGTTACATAAACATCCCCAGTTCCTTCAACTAATCTTTATGTGACAGGGTCTCCTGGTCACTCACCATCCCAGTCATCATCTTCTGTACGTTAGCCAGTTTGCCAAAGTCCTTCCTAAAACACAGCTCTCAGAAAAGAATACCATACTACAAGATACACAGATATTCATGAGCTTCGGCTCTATGAGTTGAGAATGTTTCATGGAGACAGGGGTACTTGAACTGAACCATAAAAAACCAGGGAGGATGTAGATGGCCACAACCCCAAATCAGGTCCCTTCCTGTGTCAGGAGGGTCTTATTAGAGAACTTTATCCAATAGAGTGCTCATCTTTACCTAGGTTGTGCCCAGCATGGCTTCTGAACCTCCAACCCTTGAGAACTCCAAAGCAGGCTGAATTTAAAGAAAGTAACTGGCCCTAAAAAAATGTGTAGCCTTTCTGAATGCCACACAATCAATTTTCCACTTTATAAAAAGTATAAATCCAGAGAAGGCAATGAATTAATCAGAAAGAAGAATCATTATTCGAATGGATCGAAGCTTTGAGAACTACAGACTAATTTGTCTACGGGCTTCAGGCAGCTCTGTAAGATATGTGGAGTCATTAAAAAATGCTCCCTAATTATAATGCTTTTCTAAACTAATTTTTCAATTACATGCACTAACCTACTGTGTAAAGATAACTCTAGCGCTCTGGAGCTCATAAATTTAAAGCATGTGGAATACAAATGTTTTGAAAGAGTTTCTTCATCCAGTTGGAAATCTATGATCCTTCATTTCATTTTCCACAGGGTCAGACTTCAGTCAGGGAGAATCTTAGCTCCAATGTCTCGTTTTTGTCAGGTGGCTGATGGAAAACACAGCCTATGGTGGCAAAGTAGGCCCCTGTCTTTTTTTTCCTAGCTACCAGAAAAGCATGGGTGACCCAGATTCCCATGCAAATGCAATGCCTACTACCTTAAGGGCCAACTGGTTTTATGTTTAAATAAATTTATTTAAGTAATTCTAGAAATACAGAAAATTCTAAAGTATCTTCCTTTGGTACTGAGTCCAATCCAGTGTGGTCCCTCATGTTTACTATGATGTGCATACAATTCACTAATTTGACAGATACATGAGCCTTGTAGCTGAGTGGGAAGACAATCAATCAGCAAGTATTTGTTAAGAGCCCTCTATGTTCCAGGAATTGCGCAAGGCTCTAGGGATAAAAAGACAAAGAAGGGATTGTCCCTGTCCTCACGGAGCTTACATTCCATCAGAGTAGGAAGAGAGCTGTACTGAAAGGATGATTTTTGTTATCAGGAATAGCTGTAACTATAAATATATTTCATCAGTCATAGATCTTCCCTCTGGTGTAATGGAAGGGTCAGGAAGTCAGGAAACTGGAATTGTCATCCCAGGTCTAGGTACGTGACCTGAAACAAGCCAAATAGGCTGCATCAGGAGGGAGTGGGTTCCTTCTCACTGGAGATCCCCAAGCAAAGGTTGGGAGACTCATGATGGCATGATGACAGGTTGCTTTTTCTCTTTCCAAAAAGACATATAAACATTAATGTAGCAAGTCGAGGCTGTGTGACCCAGCAGGGTTGCACGCTCAGTTTGGAGGCACAAAAATCCAGGTTTAAATCTTGCCTCTGACGGTTGGCCATTTGACCCTAGGCAAGTCATTGACCTCTATGTGTCTCAATTAACGACCTGGTAAGCCGACTTCCTGGCTTCTCGCTACATCTACCATGTTGTTCCCTTGTTCATAGAGCTCCAATGGCCCTATATCGACAAAATCAAAACTCCTCTAATTGGCTCTTAAATCCCTTTGCAATCTGGCTCAAAGATATCTTTCCTAGAAGACTGCACGTTATTCCCATCATATACACTTTTCATTCCAGCCAAGCCAGTCAAATTCACATCCTACATCTATGACATTCCATCTCTTATCTCCAGGCCTTTCTTCCATGCCTGTTCGACACCTACATCTCTTGGAATCCTTAGATCCTGCCAAGGTTCCGCTCATCTGCCTCCAGCCAGAGGCCTTTAGTAAATGCTCGTTGAATTGAAGACCAATCGGTCCATCAACAAACATTTATTAAGTGCCTGTTCTATGCCAGGCACTGCACTAAGTGCTACAGATGTGAGGAAAATTAAAAACAGTCCCTGCCTTCAAGGAGCTTACATTCAAATACGGGGAACGAGAAGTAAATAAAGAAGAAACATACCGAGCAGGTGGAAGGGAACTTTGGAAGGAAAGGCAGTAGCAGCTGTGGGGACTAGGAAAGGCTTCCCGAAGAAGGCAGAGTTTTAGCTGAGTCTTGAAAGGCACCAGGGATTCTAAGGGATGAAGGTTAAGAAGAAAAATGTGGCATTCCAAGTGTGAGGGACAGCCCATGCAAAGAGACAGAGATGGGAAATAAGCCATCATGCATGAGAAACAGCAAGTATGGCAGGATGGCTGGACCATGGAGTGGGGAGAAGAGTAACGTGCAAGAAGACTGGCTGAGTATGTTATACTATGACACGTATGATGGGTCTGTTACAGGTGGCCATGGGAGGCAGCTGTTGACATACTGGATCAAGAGTACCGGGCTGGGAATCAGAAAGATATGAGTTCAAATTTCAACTCAGATACTTGCCACATAATCCTGGGCAAGTCACTTAACCTCTGCCTTGGTTTCCTCAGCTATAAAGTGGGAATAATATGAACATCAATCTCTGAGGGTTGTTGTGAGGATCAAATGACATTTAAAAAGAAAAAAAGCACTCGGCGCAGTGCCTGGCGTATAACAGGGGCTGCAGAAATCTGTGTTCTTTTCCCTTCCTCCTTCATCTTACAGTGAATGACCTCCAAAATGCCTTCCAACGCTGAGATTCTGGGATTGATCTGGCTGCGTTATTTTGACCATCTAGACCTGGGTTTCCTAACCTGGATGGAAAATGAAGAGCCAGACCTTCCAGTTCCACCATTCTACTCCTGCCTTTGAACTTGAATTCTATGCATCACAATAGGATTTTGATAATGACAGACATTTATATAGCACTGTATACCCACTGCCTAACTGGATCCTACAAGTGCTTCAAGTAATCATTATCTCCATTTTACAGGTGAGGAAACTGAGGTTCTGAAAAGTTACAGGATCCCAGAACTGCTAAGTATCAGAAATAGGATTCAAACTGGGCTCTCCTTTGCCTCCAAAACCACTGCTCTTTCCAACTCACCACTATACTTACTGTACCTCGTTTTGTCTCAACTCAGAGGGCTGATTTTGGTGAGAACAAGAGGGAGATGGAGCCCACTTGGACTACACTTGCATGAATTTAATAGAGGCAATTGACAGAGAGTTACCAGAAACATATGTATGTTCACAATACACACATTCATGGAGCTTAATCGCCTGTTGGCATCAAAAGAAAGAAAAAGGAATCCTGGATGAATAGACAACATCTAATCCATCTGTGTTTGTTTTGGGGCATCCTGGGTTTGGGGAAGATACTTTCAAGGGAAGTTGCCTAGGGTACATTGACCTCAGTGTACAAGTAGCTGTAAATGACCAGACTTGGTCAAAACAAGGGCTGTTTGTCTCTAGTGTCTATGACCAGGTCACTGAAGGCATGTGGGGAAAATATGTCCTGATAAAAGCTACAAAATTGTTAACACTTTTAATTATGTTTAGATTATGGCGCATTAGAGAATTCGCTGAGTCGGCGTTATTGAAAACCTTCCCTCCACCATTCAGCCACTCTCCCAGCCAATAAAGCTTTCCA
The DNA here is from genome assembly GCF_011100635.1 of Trichosurus vulpecula. Lineage (NCBI taxonomy): Eukaryota > Metazoa > Chordata > Mammalia > Diprotodontia > Phalangeridae > Trichosurus > Trichosurus vulpecula. Next base: position 177,996,857 of record NC_050581.1, read on the forward strand.
CAGAGGTTGGCCATTTCTTCATTCAGGTTGTTTGTCCATCCATGCAGTATTTGGAGTGTTCTTTTGAAGGACTGAGCTGCCTGTAATCCCAACAAACAAGAGCTTTTAAATTCCCTGCTATTCTTTAGCCCATAATAGTTCAAGAGGAGAGAGAAGAAAACCCGACATGGTTCCTTCAGCTATGTTTTTCTCCCTTCCTTTTCAGATATCATTTTGAGGAATATAAGGAACACTTTGGCCAATGACGTGATGAACATTCTTGATATCGTTTATCGTTAATTAAATAGTGTTGAAAAACGCATTATCGGTGACCTGGAGAATGTACAGCTGTTTTGTTTTGGGGTTTGGGTTGTTTTTTGTTTTTGCCGTATAATTTTGCTTGTGTTGTAAATGACTATTTGTTCTGCTACGGGGGAGGAGGGGGAAAAAATCCAACCTGGCCACACACTTACGAGTTTCATGTGAAATTTGGTTTATTAAAGGAAAGGAGTTTGCATCACCTAGTGGGTAAGTGTTGATTTTCTAGCTGAGGCCCACAAGGCTCCATCTGCCAGAGAGAACACAGGTGATGTGGATCTGGGCTCCACCGGGCAGGCAGTTAACATTACAAAATGTCAAGTTTAAGGAGGCCCTGGTGGGTGATGGAAAAGCTAATGCCTCACTACAGAGCCCAGAGGAATTTAATTCAATCCAATCCCTTGGTCTCTGCATGTGCGGGATCAGAGATACAGCTCGGTCCCCAAAGAAACGAGCTGAAGACATTGCGCCTGCAGCTGGGGGGAGGGAGTTTTGTTCCTCGAGCATTAGCATTCTGGGCAGCTGCTGCACACAGCCAAGGAGAGAACACAACACAGCATCCAAAAAGAGAGATAAATAGCTAATGGTTAAGTAGTGAGAAGAGGAGGGAAAAATGTAATAGTTTTCTCCTTTATATTCTACCCTCCTCCATCTCCCTGTATATCTTTCATCCATCTACCTGCCCCCAAATCTGTCCTATCCAGTCATGATCTACACAGAGAAAAGTCAACTGCATGAATAAGTTAAACAGAGCTGAAGGGTGATAGGATATGATCGGAGACTGGCAGGGATCACTAGAAGGTTATTTTCAGTGGTTTGTGGAGGAAGCGTGAATGTGGCTTCCTGTTGGACTAATCATTATTTCTACTGGAGATCTATAGTGACCATAGACATTGTACCTGTAATTGTAATGCTGTTAGTTTTCTAAAGAAGAACTGATAAATGTAACTGATAGATGTATGTACTGAATTATTTTACATGTACGTATAAATTTGTGTCTAATGGCAGCCATCTCTAGGGTGGGGGAGGGAGGGGAAGAAAAAAAGGAGGGGAAAGGAAAGTTACATGATAATTTTATTACATATTTAAAAGGAAAAGCAAGATGTACGTAATAAATTTCCAGTTTCATATGCAATCATCTTTTTTTCTATTCTACTATGTTACAGAAATGCTTGCTTTATTTCTTAAGTTCTTAAGTAAAGTATTTCTTAAGTAAAATAAATATATTTTAATTGCCAGGGAGAAAAGAGACTCCAAGAGTTCATAAACTTCCTCCTCCTTTGTTTCTAAAGATCCAAGAGGGATTGCTGAGGTCAGCTTTTTCACATACAGTTTGGTCTGCAACTCTATTGCTAGAATCCAGCGGTGTTGAATTAAGTGGGCCATTTCCAAAAGAACTGCCTTCCTCAGGTTTGTCTTAGGACAAAAGGTGCCCAGGCTCTGCTCTCCCGGAATTACTCACTTCCGACATCCTTAGCTGGCTGCCTGAGAGGCCCAAGGCACCTGCCTAATCCAGTAAAACCCCTGCTGGTAGAGAAAGAAGCTCTGAGCGTCCTCTTCCTTCTCTTTCCTTTAGAGTTGGCCAGCCCTGGGTAAGACGTATCACTACTTGTCATCAAGCGAGGAAGCAAATAGTGGCTTTGCCAACTCAGTCTCACCAGTGCCAAATGGCTTTATGGTAAGAGTTCACCTTGGTCTGTGTACCAAGCTGATTCTTTTTTGTTTTGTTTGTTTTGTTTTGTTTTCGTTTTCCCACTCATCAGACTCCTGTGCAAGAGGTATATTAGGAAGGCAGAATTTATGATTTCAAAGAGAATCTCATATGTGCCTGAAAGGTTCGGAACGGCAGGATATAAGGAATTCCCTAGGCAGAAGGCAGGAGAACTAAAGCATGTATTTACACTCCACAGTAACAGGCCCACAAACCAGCGTCCCCATTTTGATATTTTGATCAAAAGCTTCCAGGCCCAATAAGTCCGCCTCACAGGAGTAACCAGGAGGCCACAGAGAAGCGTGATGGTATAAAGCAAAATCGTATGCATGCTTCCCCTCTACGGTAAGAAGATTACCCACCGGCCTCCAGTGCTGGCTCAGCACTCCTCGCTCCACGTGGGTCAGCTCTGCTACCGGCAGCTCAGCTTCGGCTGTAGGCATCTCTGGCTCCAACCGGAAAAGGAAAGAGGGCTCTTCAAGCTGTCCTCTCCCCTCTTATAGAGTTTTTGACATCATCAAGGGCCACCTGAATGACCAGAGCCGATTGGTTCTTGAGCTGCCCCCTGCCCCAGCACAGACCAGGTTAACACCCAACAGGGTATGGCTCTGGAGCTAACACCTCCCCTCAGCCAGCCCCATGACTCATCACACAGGAAGTTCTCTGCTCCCAGGCATAGCCCAACAAAGCTCAATGAGGTAAGCTGAGTCACTCAAAGAAAACAAAGGCCACTCTGGCTACAAGAGGTTATATCTCTTCTGAACATGCCTCTATCTTCTTGCCTGGCATCCCTGCCTTACCCTTCTGCCGGCACCTTCTATACTGGGAAATTTCCATTCACTATTGTATAACAAGAAGAATCTGGTTAAGTCCAAGGGTTCTTAACCTGGGGTCTGTGAACCTTAGAAAAAAAAAATTTGATAACTGTATTTCAATAGAATTGGCTTCTTTTATAATCCTACACATTTTATTTTATTTTAAAACATTATTCTGAAAGGCGGAGCCAAGATGGCGGCTGGTAAGCAGGGACTAGAGTGAGCTCCGTACCCGAGTCCCTCCAAAAACCTATAAAAAATGGCTCTGAACCAATTCTAGAATGGCAGAACCCACAGAACAGCAGAGGGAAGCAGGGCTCCAGCCCAGGACAGCCTGGATGGTCTCTGGGTGAGGTCTATTCCACACGGAGCTGGGAGCTGGGAGCTGGGAACGGAGTGGAGCAGAGCCCAGCCTGAGTGGCATGGACCATCCAGACCAGAAGCCGGGCGGAGGGGGCCCTAGCGCCCTGAATATGTGAGCTGCGGCAGTTACCAGACCCCTCGACCCACAAACACCAAAGACTGCAGAGAAGATTAGTGGGAAAAGCTGCGGGAGTGGAAGGAGTTCGCCGTTTGGCTTCCAGCCCCAGGGGCAGCAGAGGTGGGGCAGCTACAGCTGTTGTTACTTCCGGCTCCAGGCCCACCTGGTGGGAGGAATTAAGTGGTGGATCAGAGCAGGAGTGCACGGCCTGCTGAAGATCTAAGCCCAGTTCGGGTTGGGAGTTCTTGGGGAAGGAGTAGTGCAGGTCTGACAGAGCTGGCACCTCCTCCCCAAACGTGGAACATAGAACTCGTTAGTCTACAAGCAGTCATACCCCACTGAAAAACTCAAGGGTCAAGTTAGTGGGTTGGGAATATGGCCAGGCAGCGAAAACGCGCCCAGATTCAGTCTCAGACTTTGGATTCTTTCTTTGGTGACAAAGAAGACCAAAACATACAGCCTAAAGAAGACAACAAAGTCATAGAGCCTACAACAAAAGCCTCCAAGAAAAACATGAACTGGCCCCAGGCCATAGAAGAACTCAAAAAGGATTTGGAAAAGCAAGTTAGAGAAGTAGAGGAAAAATTGGGAAGAGAAATGAGAAGGATGCGAGAAAACCATGAAAAACAAGTCAATGACTTGCTAAAGGAGACCCAAAAAAATACTGAAAAATACACTGAAGAAAACAACACCTTAAAAAACAGACTAACTCAAATGGCAAAAGAGCTCCAAAAAGCCAATGAGGAGAAGAATGCCTTGAAAGGCAGAATTAGCCAAATGGAAAAGAAGCTCCAAAAGACCACTGAAGAAAATACTACTTTAAAAATTAGATTGGAGCAAGTGGAAGCTAGTGACTAAAACATTATTCTGAGAAGGGTCCATGGATTTTGTTCAATGAGCAGCTACATGGTGCAGGGATAGAATCCAGACTGGAGTCAGGAAGACTTGAGTTCAAATCCAGCTTCAGACACTTATTAACTGTGTGACAAGCAAGTCACTTAACCCTGTTTGTTCTCTATCCTCATCTGGAAAATGAACTGGAGAATGAAATGGCAAACCACTCTTGCCAAGAAAACCCCAAATGGGGTCAGGAAGAGTTGGACATGATTTATATGATTTTGGGGGTGGTAAAGGGTAACTAGGTGGCTCAGTAGATAGAGCACTGGGCCTAGAGTCAGGAAGATTCATCTTCTTAAATTCAAATCTGACTTCAGATACAAAAAGTTGGCATGACTGAACAACAATCATGCATTTCCCCAGATTGCCAAAGGGGTCTATAACGCAGAAAAGGTGAGACCTGGTCTAGTCTAACATGTACCTGAATGAGGATTGTATGATCAGAGAATCATGAATCTGGATCTGTAAGGAACCTTAAAGATCATTTAATCCGACCTCCTCATTTTACAAATGAGAAAACATGAGCTCAGAGAGGGAAAAAAATGATTTGTGCAAAGTAATACAAGAATAGGGACAACAGATGGGATTTGAACCCAGGGTCTCTGAGTGTAGAGCCAAAGCTCTTTCCTCCATGAAGGGGAGTTCACAACCATTCCACTTTTGGATAGCTGTCATTATTAGGACGTTGTGGGGCAGGGGGGATTCCCTGACATTAAGCCTAAATCTGTCATTTTTTTTTGTAACTTCCAGGCATCATTGTTCTTAGTTCTGCCCTTGGGGACCAAGGAAAACAAGTCTAATCCCTCTTCCATATAAGAACCCTTCAAATGCTTACAGACTCTCCCCTACACACACACACACACACACACACACACACACACACACACCCCACTTAAACACTATTCTTCTCTTCTCCAAGCTGAACGACCCAGATCCTTCAATCCATCCTCCTGTGGTGTCATCACCATCTTGGTTCCTCTCCTCTAGAGGAACCCCCTACTTACTTATTAATGTCTTTTTTTATGTTGTGGTACCTAGAACTAAACACACCACTCCATGCAGCATTCATCTCTGTACCCATCAAGCCTAGCACCAGGACTTTATTAATTAGTTGTCAATTCAACTCAGCCAACAGATACCCAATACTTACTACCTGTAAGTCACCACTGTCGGCATTGAGGATGGGCTCCATAGGTGGAAAGTTTTCCTTGGACACCACTTCCCTACTCCTCATACCTATCCACACCAGCTCCAATCCTGCTATGCTGCTTGTGATGTCTTCCAGGGCTCTCTATTTCAGGTGGGCTTTACTTTACTCCTTATCTGTCTTCTTCACAGCTGCCTTGCTGCAGGCACTTTGTATAACTCCCTTCTCCTCAACAATTTCCAGTTTTAGGACCACAATCAAATTAATACATCCATTATTTTAGGAAAGTCACTCCCTTGTGGCTCTACTCACCAATCCTGTAATTTGTCAAGCCAAAATACCCCTGCCTAGCTACCACTTCCTAACATTCATGCTTTCCCCTTATTAGAATATAACCTTCTTGAGGACAGGGACTTTGTTTACTTTTGTTTTTGTATCTCCAATGCTTAGTAGAGTGCTTGGCAGATAGCAAGTGCTTAACAAATTTTTTTCATTCATTCATTAATTCCTTCATTCATTGGTTCGCTTCTATCACTTTCTCCCCTATCTTGCCATTGTGCTGTCTGAAATTCTCTATTCTCTTGTTAACAAACTGTCATTAGAAATATTTCTTCCATCCTATAAATTACTGTGTATGTGACATATTTCTAAATTTTCTTTTTTACTGTGAACTTAACAATCAGCAAACAGAATCTGTTCAACGTACAGAAAAGCACAAAGGGATGTCATAAGAAATCATGAGCATATTTTGTATTTCATATTTTTTATATATTTTGTTTCTTTCCAACTGAATATGAGTACCTTGAGGGAAGAAATTTCTGGGTTTTTGTCTATGATGTGCCTGGCATAACCTGGGTACTTAATACATTATTCTTTAAATGAATCAAATAGAATCACCAAATGACCAGTTAAATGTTGATATTTTGTCGGTTAGTACCATAAAACAGGGGCAGCAAGGTAGTGTCATAGTGCATAGAGTGCCCAGCCTGGGGTCAGGAAAACACATCTTCATGAGTTCAAAAAAAACCTCGACATTTACTAGCTGTGTGACCCTGGACAGGTCACTTAACCCAGTTTGCCTCGGTTTCCTTATCTGTAAAATGAACCAGAGAAGGAAATGGCAAACCACTCCAGTATCTTTGCCAAGAAAACCCCAAATGAGGTCACAAACTGACTGAGACAACTGAATACCACCACCACCACCAAACCATGAAAACTGGTAGAGTTATCAGGACCTTTCCTGAAGCCTTTCCAGAATGGCAGAAACTACCAGAGCTTTCACGCAACTGGTAAGGCCTTTGAGAACAGAATCAATTAGAGTATACAAAGACAAAAGGGAACTAGCACTTACCCTGAAGAAGCTTCAACTCTCTTGTGTATAACATGCACAATCTATGCCCTGAAGTTCATGGTCCACTGTGTGCGATGTGTCAACCTGTATTGGTAGAGTGAGTTTCTTCACAGAGAGTTCCCTACAGAAATTAAACCATAGGTCCATTCTCTGTGCCTCTAATATGTATAGCTACTGTCCTCAAGTAGTTTTTTTTTTCCCATTCTGCATAATATGTACAGTCCACACCCTCCAAAAATCTCTATTCTATTGTGTACCATATGTACACAGATAACTAAACAGAAGGAAATCTGAGAAAGGAGATTAACCACTGTGAGGACATTAGGAGGCTTCAGAGAGGAGGTGGGAACTCAATATGTTTATCAAATACATGAATACATATATAATGTGGTCAGAAGAGGAGAAGGGGTATTGAACCTCTGGGCAGGCGGAAGAAAGGACTCCCTTCACCCCAAGTTCACAGATGTATCCTGGGAAACATGCAATTATACCACTTAGCACTTGTTTCGTAATAATCTCTATTTTGGCCAAATCCTGGTAGGGGGGAGAGAAAGGAGTGGGGTGTCAAAGGGATGGTTCTCTACCCCTTCCCCAAAATAGCTCACATTTCCACCCATTTTACAAATGGGAAACTGAGGCCTATTCCCTGACTGAGTTCTAAAGGGTGTTATAATGAATTCTGAAAAAGCAAAAAGAATCAGAGGTAAGAGGGAAGGGATTATGATAAATCCCCAAAGGGCCCATCTGAATAACTCCGTATGTATTCCATTCCTTTCCCCCATGAACTCCCGAAGTAAGAGGAGTCTTATCCAGGGGCCTTGGAGACACAGTCTAGCCTTATCAGAGAAAAGAGTCTCACACTTGGAGGCCACACTTGGAAGCTGACTTTTGTGGCTAAAGAGGTCATGGGAAAACTCAGGTAGGACAGTATTTATAAAAACAGTAGAAAGGCTTTCCCCTGCACAGAGGCCTCCACTCGGTCTCTCTGCCCTGCACCATATTTCTTCCCCTCCCTGGGTGTTTAGTTAAGTTTGCTACTCAGTTCTGGAAGCCCCAGTGGGCGTTTCTGTCTTACTGGAAGCAATGATTGCTAGAAACGTCACTCACTGGACTCTTGGAAGTCAAACCTTCTTAAGCTCCATGGGTTTCACACAAACACACATACACACACACACACACACACACACACACACACAGACATACACACATACACGCACAAACACATATACATTCGGACACACACATACACAGACACACAGAGACACGCACGTAGACACACACAACGGTACCCATGTCTGGTATATTTTGGCAAAGGCTACCAATGGTTTTAAGCCACTGGGAAATATTCAGTTATTTGCAGTTATTTTGTTAGTTATCGTAAATATTTACATTGCTGTTATCAGGCAACTATATAGAGAGGGAGGGCTTCCTCCACAAATACCATCTATACAGGGCTCTTCACTAATTGGGAAAGGAAACAGCTGTTTGGCCCTCAAGGGCCATGACTGATAACTTGAAGAAGAGCAGAGATGAGAAGTATTTACTTTAGGCTCCTTCCAGTGGAGCTGAGGAGTCCTGGGAGGGAAGTTTTAGAGATTAATCCCACGGAGTAGCCCTTCGAGCTTCTGCCAAGCTTTGATACTGAAGACTTCAAGTCTTCCATGATGAGTGGATGGGCCATCGAGGAGTGACCGGGAGAGCAGCCACTTTCCCCCAAGAAGAAGCAGTATTTATCACTGAATTAAATTGCTTTTTAATGACTCAGCTTGGGTACCACTCAGGGGTGTATGGATGAGGGGGATGGGTGCTAATCGAGTCTGTCACTCCACATCCTAACTTGATTTTTAAGGATTATTGTGTATTGATTTGCTAACTGGCTTGCAAGTTAACAGCTCTGTGGCAAGACCTTTGAACCAGTTGCTTCTCCCAGGGGAAACATTATCTCTATGAGCTTCATTCCTCAGTTGACAAAGAAGAAAGAAAACATGGCTATTGGCAGGGATGTTCTAATCTCACATGCAAACCTAACTACAGAATGACTCCAAACATCAAAGCAGACACCAGATTCAGATCTGGAAGAGAACTTAGAAATCTTTTCCAAGGCCTCCTTTTTCTGGAGGCCCAAAGAAAGGGAGAGATTTTCCCTAGATGTATACAGAGGAGCAGCAGCTGGGATAGGATTCAAATCCATTTCTCCTGACTTCAGCTGGAATTCAATGAAACAAGCATTAAGCACCTACTGTATACAATATCTAACAGACCTGAAATTCCTTCAGGACAGAGAATGTTTTGGTTCTGTCTTTGAATAACCAGTGCCTAGCATGCAATAGGGGCTTAATAAATGCACGTTGAATTGAATTGCCAGGTACTATGCTAAATGCTGGTGTTACAAAGACAAAAAGTGAAACAGTTCCTGCCCTCACCAGCTTACATACTTTTGGAATGTGATACAATCAATGCCTTTAACCCCTTCAGTACTCATCTTTAACAAGAAAAAAGTGAAATGAAAGTGAGCCAACATTTTAGTTAAAGGAATTTAAGAAGGATGTGGTTAAGGTTAGTTTTTTCTTCCTGCCCCCTCATAACCTCCCTTTCCCATCATCATACACTGTTTATATGTCAGAAATTTACTACCCTCTTTTAAAAATTACTTAAGGTGAGTTCAGCCCTAGTGTAGCTTAGCTAATGTCTTAGGAAAAGCTCATTTTTTTCCTAAGGCCTTTCCAAGTTAACAAGGTGTGAAGTTTAATTTGAAAATCACATAAGTTCAGTTCATTGAATTTGAAATGTTCCAATTTTATCGCATTGGAAGCATTCCTTCAAACATGCCATTAAAACTACCAAAGTGGGCTTTTTACATTGACGTCTTTTTCTAATTAGCCATCTCTACCAAATGAATTCCCATTATCTTTGAGGGGAAATGGTTCTGTAGTCAATAGTAAACATAGATTAACTCTCTGCCACTTCAGCTTGGCCTATTAGACATATCTGAATGATAACCAGAGCTTTTCAAAGCTTTGGGAATTCCTAAGTACATACTTTCACTTTTCCTCTTGGGATTACCTTTAAAATCTAGACCTGGATAAAATCATTACTAAAATGATCTGTAATTCTGTTTGCTGTTTTCACCAACAAATGTCCCCAGGGTTCATTTTTTAGAATTTTGCCACACCAGGACACCCTTCAAGATTTTCCTTGGAACTCATGGGAAATGGTGGGAACCTTGGGAGGAATGGACCACTCCATCCCAGAATTCCTGATTGAGGAGAGAAAAGCCAGGCTAAGGTTGACGTGCAATCTAGATAATGCCAGAACAGACTTCAGAGTTCAGAACACAGATGGGGAAGATCCCAGGGCCTAAAATTCTATAGGAAGAGTTGGTAGACCCGGAAAAGAAAACAAACTCTCAAGAATGAGATTATATTTGGTATATATGCAAACCATGCCACTGGGGAAGAAAAGGAATTGTATAAAGTTTAACTTTTAGCAGACTGCCTAGTACATAGTAGGTGCTTCATCAACTCTTGTTGACTTAACTAAAGAGACCCAAATAGATACACCAATTTAGATTTTTAAAACCTTAATGATACCTAACCCAGCTTAGTCCAAGGGCAAAGTTAAGAAACTACACCTTCTTCTTTTCTTTGTAAAGTTCAGAACTGTAGGTGTGTAATCCTGGGTGGGAGGTCAGGACCAGGTGATGTGTTGGTTGCTTTGACTAAACTTTCTTTCCCCTTCTCTGTTTTCTTTTTTTTAAATCTTCGATACAATGGATGGTTTACTCATTAGGAGTGAGAGAAGGGATCTACTCAGAAACAAGGGTGGTATAAAGACAAAAAATATCTATAAAAATAAAAGATAGAGACTAAACCTGAGTTTTCATTCCTAAACTTCCAAGTCAGGAAATTCCCTCTACTAATACAGGTAGCACCTCCTCTGCAATTTAAAGTCCTAAAGAATTGCTCACAACACTGAGAGTGTAAGTGATTTGTCCAGCTCAAACAGATAGTATGAGTCAGAAAAAGGACTTGAAAATGAGAGAGTAACACTGGGGACTTGCAAAATCATGATTTTTTTAAGGGAAAGGAATGAGATCTTCAAATAACTGGTGAGTCAATTTCTGGCTAAAGTTGAGAATATATCATTAGAAGAATGGAAAGCAGTGATGAATAAGATGAATAAGAATAGGTCATTTTCAACTAGCCTAATGTTCTTTTTGGATATGACTGTTCGACGAGGGATTTTGAGAGTATACCAAAGACATCCTATACCTGGATTTCATCAAAACATTAGATAAAATCTCTCATTCTTGTAGACAAGATGGGGAGGTGTGGGATAGACAATGGCACAGTTAGGCAGACACAGAGTTGGTTAGGTGACTGCACCCAAAGAGTCATTAACGGATTCAAAGGAGGCAGGTTTGTAGTGGAATGGCATGTGAATCTGTGCTCAGCCCTGGAATTATAACATTTTTAGAAAAGTCTTCAATGGAGGAAAAGATGACACCCATTAAATTCTCAGATGGCACAAAACTAGGATGGATGGCTGGCATGTTGGATGGCAGAACCAGATTCCAAATTCCCAAAAGAATTTTATAAATCAGAATACAAGAAGTAGCATGGCATAGGGGATGGAGCACTTGCCTCAAAGGCAAGATTTCTAGTTTTTCTGGTGCCACTTTTTTTTTCTATAAGACCGTAGGCAAATTATTTAACCTTTCAATGCTATGAATGACACTCTTAGACTATCTGTGGCAGACAAGATACTCTTCTGCATTGGTACAAGGAGTTTTACACACACACACACACATACAATATGTGTTTACACATAACCATCTACACATACAGCATCTCCCAAAAGTTTTAGTACAGTTTTAAACTTTAATAAGAGACAATATAAATATATATATGCATGTACACACATATATACACATGGGTATATACTGTATATATGTACATATCCACATATATGTATCTAAATGTGCATGTATATATACAGATTTCAAATAAGGTATAAATAACAACCAAGAAAGAAAGGCAGAGATATCTAAAAGGTTTGTTCTCCTTTAAAAATAGCTTTAGACAAGTAAAATCTATGTGGTCACACAGCGTATGTGTTGCTGCCCCCCAGGCACAGGCAGAGTGCCTTGCTTTTTGCTCACTTGGGGGTGGGCTGTCACTAGGCTCTGAAGGCCTCTGGCAGAGGTCTGGCTCTCAGCTCCTTGGTCACACAACTCCTCCTGGGGTCAACAAAGCTAGACCTGGGGCTGTCCCAGGGCCAGCGAGTGGGTTTGGAGCCCCCAGGGCTGCTGGCTTGGCTTCTGGCTTCTGCCAAGGCGGAAGTGGGGGAGGAGAGAGCTGTGCTTCCAGCTGCCCAGGACTCCCTGGGGGTGAAAGCCATCTCTTCACAGCCTTACACTCTCTGGAGGTTCTGGTAAAACAGAACCAACTGCCTGGTGGAGGGGGTTGGGAAAGACAACTGGAATCTCTAGATCTCTTCTCAGGGGTGACTGAAGGAGCTGGTAAGAGAGCATGGCTTCCCAACCTGTTTTGTGTCATGGACTCTTGGCAGTCAGTCTGATGAAGCCTACAGAGCTCTTCTCCTCAGGAGAATGTTTGCAAATGCAGAAAATAAAACACATAGGATCCCAACAGTATCCAATTATATTGAAATACAGTTAACAAAATATTGTTTTTGAAAGGTCATGGACCCCAGGCTAAGAACCACTCCAACTGATATGGCTTCCCATCCCTCCTACAGAAAACCACAGATCACTGAGCCCTGAGAGAAGCCTTAGTCATCACCTAGTCTGGGACTGCTGTCACAGATAATAATCCATCCCTATGTGTGCCATGAGAGACAGCAGAGTGAAAAGACAAGAGATACAGCCCAGAGTCTGCAAAACCAGCATCTAAGTCCAGCTTAGGAGACAGTCTAGCTATACGTATACTCACATGCGCACACATATGTGCATGTGTGTGCATGTAGTCATGTACTATGTATGCATATGTGTGTATATGTGTGCATATAAGCCTATGTATTGTGTATGCATGTACACGTGTATGTGTATGCATGTGTACATGTATAGGGGTGTGTGCATCTGTATGTATGTGCGTAGACTCATGGATGAAGACCTGAGTTCAAGTTCTGCCTCTGATACATACTGGCCGTGTGACTCTAGGTAAGTCATTTAACCCCTCAGTACTTTGAGCAACTCTAAGACTATAAGCTGCAAAGAAGGGGCTGATCTGCTGTGGTAGAGGAAGCTCCTCATCAGGAGCTCTTTACACCAATGAAATATAGGAACTAAAAGAAATATGGTGTGGGAGAGGGAGACAGAGAGGGGCAGAGACAAAGAAACAGAGAGAGACAGAAAAGAGAAAAGACAGAGAGAAGGAAGGAGGGAGAGAGAGGAGAGAGAGAAGAGGAGAGACAGAGAGAGAATTCAACAAGGTGACCATGTGAGTTGGTAGAGAGAGTTTTCTCACTTTGGGCTATCTATACCAATGACAGCAGAGGGCAAGACCACATGATCTGCATCTCAGACATTGCAAATGAACACTGCATTCAGCCCATAAACTGAACAGGAGAAAGAGAACCAGATCATGGAACTAGAGCTGGAAGTAAGCTCAGAGACTCTCAAGTCCAACCCCTTCATTTTACATACGGGCAAACTGAGGCCCAGAGAGGAGAAATGATTTGCTCATTGGTAATAAATTCCTATCCCTCTCATTTTATAAATGAAGAGCCTTCAGCCCAGAGAGTTGTCATTCTCCCAAGGTCACACATGAAATAAAGAACAAAACCTTCCTTCTACTCAGAATGTAGCATAATATATTACCCTATTTTTTTTCTTTCCCATTAGTATTTCAACTCCTTGAAGGTTAGGGATTTTTTTTGCCTCCCTTTGTCTTTCTGTCACCTAGTATAGAGCCTGGCCCATAATAAACACTTAATAAATACTTCTCGATTGACTAAATGATCAAGGGAAGGCTTCAAACCAGAGTCAGACTCCAAGTACAGCACATTATCCATTAGACCATGATGCCCTTCAGACAGATAAAACCATAGCTCCAGGGGGGAACGGATGGATTTTCCATTTCAAATTTAATCAAGGTAGATTTCCCAGATTTGGACATTTCGATGGAAAAAATGGAGGAGGGAGGAAAAGAGAAAAGAGAGAGAAACGTCAGAACAAAGTCATGGACAAAGGATATCCCAGCATCTTCTTGGCTGATAGATGCGGGGCAAGAAGAGCCCCTTTGCCACCCTGTTTCTCAACAGTAGAATTAATCTTTGTGTAATCCCTAGTTGTAAATTATTTTAAGTGAAAATAAATTAGAAAATTTTGAAAGGAATCTATTCACATTTACAGATTAGGAAAAAAAAAACAAAAATGGTGGAAAGCCCCAAAATTCAATCCTCTCTCCATCCATATAGAAAAGCTTCCAGTGCCTAGTCACAGGACTGCTGTGATCACTTAACAGCATTGACCTTCTCTCAAAATGTCTGCAAGATCTTTTAATGCAAATCTACACTTGGTAATGCTAAGTTATCAATGGCACTCTCAGTTGTAACCTTAAATTCACTGTTTCTTCTTATTCAGTCATGAGTCAGCAGGAAATAGCTTTCCTGTCCTTGTGGCTGAAATCATCACATTCTTACAAATGTTTTCAGTTCAAAGATTTGGAAGATCTGATTAATAAGGGATCTGTCTAGGTGCCTAGATTGTATTCTTAAATATCTTGCAAGTAAAGTAGCGAGTTCTAAGATAATACATCAATTGTCATGGCATCACCTTCCTGATGTCATGGTCCTCTTTAAGAATGAAGGACAAACATCAATACATCAATTGGCAAGCATTTGTTAAGTGCCTACTGTGTGCCAAGCACTATAATAGATGCTGGGGATACAAATAGAAAAAAAGAGGGAGAGAGAAAGAGAGAGAGAGAGAGAGAGAGAGAAGGAAAGAAAGAAGGAAAGAAGGAAGGAAAGAAAGAAAGGAAGCAAGAAGGAAAGAAGGAAAGGAAGTAAGGAAACCTGTCTTCAAAGTAGCTTACATTCTATCAAGATAAGTGTTTGGTATGCCCTTCACTTCAAAATACAGGGTTTTTGGAATTACAGGAATGTTTCCAATCAATCGGCAAACATTTATCAAGTACCTACCATGTTTCAGGAACTGGAATGGCAAAGCCATTAAATACCACTGTCCCTGCCTTCAGGGGGCTACATTGGCCCCTTTGATTCTATATTTTATCTAGGACCCCACCCCCCAGGCCATTTTCCTTAATAAAATGAATATTTTTCCACTTTCTCCTTGTAATACCTTGAGGTGTCCATGTCTTGTCCCTGGGTCTAATCTAGACTTTTTCCTCTACATTTCTGATCCTTCAGTGGCAGAAGAGGATGCAGTGATACCGTCTCCACCATAGCAATTGTCTCCAAAGCATGCCTCGTTTTTCTTGACATTTCACTTCTTACCTTCTTCATTTCTAATTTCCTCCTGCTTTTCTTATACCATTACACTTGACCAAATAATCTAAAGGGACAGACACAGTGAGCTGGAACGATGGGATGGGGGAAGGATCTTTCCAAATGTTGGTGGATTGTGGGCAAATAGATAAGTGAACACCATTCCTCAGAGAATCAATCACTAAGCATTTGCTAAGCTTATCCGTAGGCCCGAAATGTCTCCAGGCACTGGTGATG
This sequence comes from Trichosurus vulpecula, assembly GCF_011100635.1. Lineage (NCBI taxonomy): Eukaryota > Metazoa > Chordata > Mammalia > Diprotodontia > Phalangeridae > Trichosurus > Trichosurus vulpecula. The sequence goes on from NC_050581.1 coordinate 178,012,265, forward strand.
ACAAGACAAAGACCAAACAGGCCTTGCTCTCATGGCAGGCAGAAGTCCAACTTCATCTACAATCTCAGTTGCTCCTCTTTTTCATGATTAATTATTACTGATGGACAAAACTGAAAAGATTAGAAAAATTAAAAATTCCCCCCAAAAATTTTTAAAGGAAAAGAAAAGGAGGTAAGGAAGAAGGAATGGCTAATTCCCAAGTGACTGACAATACTTTGTACTCATGCAAAAAAATTCTACTGCTCAATTTAATAACTAAATTGTTTAAAATATGACAATAAATTGCAAAATCCAGACTTTGTAAATATCCCCCAAAAATCTCCAAATTTGTTGCTGTGTCATTTCAGTCATGTCCAACTTTTCGTGACTCCATTTGGGTTTTTTTGGCAAAAATACTGGAGTAGTTTGCCATTTCTTTCTTCAGCTTATTTCCACAGATGAAGAATTGAGGCAAACAGGGTTAAGCGACTCGCCCAGGGTCACACCTGGAAAAGTATCTGAGGCCTGGATTTGAACTCAGAAAGAGGAGCCTTCCTAATTCCAAGCCTGGCACTCTATGCACTAGGCTGGATTTGAACTCAGCTCTTCCTGACTTCAGGTCTAGCACTCCATCAACTACATCACCATTTTGCACATTCTTTCCCCCCCCCCAACCTATCTCTACAGCTGTTATCAGGGTCTATCTGAAAATCTTGTGGTTAAAAAACAAGTCAAAATGTTGGCTCCTAACCTGGAGTTTATGAACTCAGGTTATTTTTTAATAGTTTGATAACTATTTCAATATAATTGGTTTCCCATGCAATCCTATGTATCTTATTGTCTGCCTTTAAGGATATTATTCTTTTTCGGGGGGAAGGCAAGGCAACTGGGGTTAAATGACTGGCCCAAGGTCACACAGCTAGTAGGTGTCAAGTGTTTGAGTCCTCCTGACTCCAAGGGTGGTGCTCTATTCACTGTGCCACCTGGCTGCCCCTCTTTAAGTATATTATTCTAAGAAAGGGTCCATAAGTTTTGTCAGACTGCCAAAGGGGTCCATGATTCCAAAAAGGTTGAGTTGCTGTTCTAGAATAAGACAAAGACATTTCCTTCTCTGTCCTGGTCACATGCCATTGTTCCTCACCTAAGTCCAAAGGTCTCTAGATTATCTTCAATCACACTGCAAGAAAAATATCATTCCTAAGCCATCAAGTAAAGTTTACAGACAGTTCTCATTTTACATAAAGTCACGTGACTCAAATTCCACTTTACATAAAGAATCCTGAATGACAATATTGCTCGATGTTGGCAGATAAATGAAGGGAAAAAAAGAGCCACTTTCCAAACATCTATCGACAGCTTCATTAAAAAAAAAAATGTTGCACAGCCAACCACCGGTGACTGCAGTAGGTGGGAAAGGGGCAACATACTTCACACCTATGTTAACTTTACTGTGCATACTTTATCATTAACTTACCCTCCATTTCATAATTCTGTTATCATGGCACAGTATTTAATACGCTTGCATTTTAGTGTGTATTATGACATGCATGAAGGTATTATTTTGTGTATACCTTTGTTATACAGGCTAAGTGAAGTGGGTCGGTAGGGGCAAATTTTCATTACAAAAAAATTGCTTTGCATGGAGGTCTGTGGAATGGTCCACTAACGTAAAACGAGAAATGTTTGTATCAAACTTAAAAGACTAAATCAAAATCTTCATCATGAAGACAAAGAAAATCTTCCAGAAAATCTACTGGTAGGAAGCCTTTTTCAAGTCCATTTAATAGGCTTCATTCATCCTTCAGAAAAGAAAAGAAAATTTCTAGGTTAGATCTCTGAGGTTCCCACATGGATCTCATTTCTACAGCTCCGTACAGCTAAGATTCAGAGACCAGCTATGCCACACTGACTCAAAAATAGTCTGTAGCTCCCTGTGCATCAAGTGAGATGATATCTGTAAAGTGCTTAACACAAGGCTTAGTACATAGTAGGCATCTATTAAAAGCTTGTTCAATTCCATTCCTGTACCTTCTAGAATAAAATGCAAAATCCCCCATCCAGCAAAGAGCCCAGACTGGCCTCCACACTGGCTCCCACCTCATTTTCTGGTCTTATTTCCTATTATTCCTATTCATTCTCCATTCCAGTCAAACTGGCCTGCTTGCACCTCTCCATATACCCCATTCTATCCTTGGCCTCATACCAGTAATTCCCTGTACTGGGAAGTCATTTCCAGCTTCCTTCAGAGTTGATCTCAGGTGCCACCTCCAAACAAAGCCTTTCTTTTCCTCCCCTCCCTACCTTATTTTTCATTCCTGAAATCTCAGTTTCCTCTACTGTAAAATGGGGATAATAACATTTAGCTCCCAGAGTTGTTGTGAGGATCAAATGAGATGATATAGGTAAAGCACTTCACACAGTGCCTGGTACACAGTAGGTGCTTAATAAATGATTATTATCTTCCCCCCTCCCCTTCCTCTTCATGCACATTTGTGCTTACTTATCTGTGCACATCCTATGTGTTCCAAATAGAATGTAAGCGCCCTGAGGGCAGGCACTACTTAATTGTCCTCTTTCTGTTTGTTGGTGTCCTTGAATTTCCTAGGTTGGAAGAGACCCCAGGGTCTCTGCCTGTCTATGCTACTCCCCTCAGGGTAATAAAGCGATGCCCCCAGGGTTCCGCAGGGGCTAAGCATCAGAGGCAGGGTTTGAACCCACACCTTTTGACTCCAGTGCCAGTGTTCTTTCCAAGAGTTTAAATTTGACAGTGTTATTCTCCATGAGCTCATGTTTCTGTTGAATAGTTTCCTTCCCTCACCCTCCTGCCTGCTACAGAACCCCATTCACCTGTTTCCAATCAAAGCCTTTCCTTCAACTTCACCAAGATCTGCCCACAAGAGGAGGAACGTGTGAGCCCACGCGAGCCGAGAGCTGTCATGTCTGCATCAGGAATGCCATGTCGACATGTGTTCACATGACTTAGTGAATACCATCAGAGCACATGGGCAACATATGTGAGGCTGACAGCTCCCCCGCTATCCCGGATGCTTAGAAAATCCCAGCCTGGGTCACGAAGGGAGGAGAGGCATGTTATCTGTCAAAAAGATACTGCTTTGCCTTATTCTCCAATCAGATTAGCTTATCAGCACTTGGTGAAGCTGAAGAGATTTTAGGTGAGGGAATCATGCCCTCCCACTTATTAGATGCTTTGGAAATGTGTGTGGGGCAGTATGGATGGACATCTTCTCTGAAACTTCTAGCCAACCTTGTCAAACCTGCATTCGGATCATAAATTCTAATCCCACTTCCTCTTCTGCTATCTGTTATAGACCAACAATAAACAAGTCCACTTTTAATGCTGGAAAAAAAATGAGAAAGATGACCTTTTCCTAACTTTTATTTTTGGATGACTATCCACCGGATTTAACATCCTTTTGAAAGATCTGGAAAAACATTAAACTTCACTTTAATGAAATCTGCAGATGATGCTATACTGGGAGAGGCTGGCTGGACAGCTGAGGACAACATGGTGAAACAACCACCTCCAATAATATACTGGGTGGGAGGTGAACACAGTTGAGAAGGACCCATCTAAGAGCCGCCTCCTGCCTCTTGTAAAGGAGAAGTTTAAAAAAGAGAAAAGAAGATCTCTCTCGAAGATGCAGTTTGCTTAACAGACAGGCAAAGCTCAGGAAGCTGTCATTCCAGTGTGGAAACAGAGTGGATGGTCAATTAGGAGTGTGGAACATCGGAGAAGAGCAGAGCTATTTTCAGATCTCCAGGCAGAAAGAGGCATTGTATCTCAGAATACACGGCCTTTTTTTCTGGTACTTTAATAAGAGTGCACCTGGTATGGGATGTTCAGTTTCGGAACAGTGATAGAAATATGTTTTAACTGCATTTTATGAATTGGGTGGGTGTCTTTTTTATCATTAAGCAACAAAATTGCAGCCAACTTTATCTTTCAGGAACTCCCATCAATATAATTGGCTACTGCTAATATTTATTTGTTTTTCTCCTTTGCTATTTGGTATTACCTTGGTCCTGCTCTGACCTAATGCTCACTTAGGTAAATGAATATTGAGAATGACTGCTCTTATGATTCAGTTCTGGAAAAAAACAACTGTTGAATGTCTACTCTATCCAAGAGACTGTACTAGGTAGGCCCTGGAGGATTCTGAGATGAATAAATACATTTCCTGCCTTCAAGGACTTTACAGACTAGTAGAAAGACAAAAGATAGACACAAAGAGCTATGATTAAAAAGAGTAGAAAGCAGAAACATAATACTCTCAAAGGAGCACTCAATTTGGAGTCAGCAAACCTGATTTTGAGTCTGCTGCCTGGGGACCAGACGTTTTGAGTCAAATGACTTGCCCAGCTTCATCAGATTATAATAAACTGGTTAGAAGAGACCCTGGAGATCTTCTATCTAGTCTAGTCCCATTATTTTAGCAGAACTATGGTTCCATAGAGGTAAATGCTTGCCCAAATCATTGTCCATAATGAGAGTTAGACGGGACCTTAGACCACCTAGTCAAGAGATGTCAAACTGGCACCCATAGGCCAAAGTAGATTAAAAATAAAATCAGGAAGTGCTTACAAAATAAATAAAAATATAGCATAGATAATGTTAATTTGTGGTTTTCTAAGTCAAAATGCAGCCACAGTTTCAATCTGAGTTTGAAATCACTGATCTGGTCCAAAACCCTCATTTTACAGATGAGGAAACTGAGACCCAAAGAAGGGTGACTTACCCAAGGTCACAGATAAAAAAGAAGCAGAGTCAGAATTTGAAATCCCGTCCTACTCCCTGGGTGACCTTTGCCTCTTGTCACAGAGCCCCAGAGCTCTCTTAGGTGGGGATGGGAGATTTGAACTAGATGGTCTCCAAGGTCCCTTACCGCTCCAAATTTCTGATCCTGCTTGGTCTGTAAAATGAAGGACCGGTTGCCCTCTGTAGGTCTTTCCCTTTCCATTTCCAAACCTCTAACCCCGCTCTTCTCCCCCCCTACCCCACCCCCCACGGTCTTTCCGTGGCATCAGACTGCCGCCTCTGTTCATTGGAGCCGCTGCAAGACTGCCGAAAAAAAAACTGGCTTCCAAAGCACCTGCCTTATCCGAGTTGATAGTTAAGAACTTAATTCTCTTATTAATTTGAGGATCACCATGAGATTCTTTTCTTCCATCTGTTTTTCGGAGAGTGCCGGCTTTTCAATACCTCTCATTGTCTCTCCCTACGAGGAGAGGATTGACTTGAACCCTCTCTCTGCCCTCAGAACACCTCCCCCACTGGTCCTAATTAAATCAGGAGAGAGGAGGATTAAGGTAGGTATCAGCAAAGCCTTTTGAGGCAGCGTCCCTGGGAAGAGGCCGGCACATTTGCTCAGGAGTTTGACTCCATTATCAAAGAAGCAATGATGACGAGAGAGACACTTGTAGAGATTGATGGGGAGTTAGAAAAATGATCCTTAATCCAGTTATTCCTTGGCGCCAGCAGCCAGAACACAATCTCTGGCTGGCAGGAGGATGGGGAATCCCAGGCTCAAGAAGCTCGCTGGGGTTTTCCCACTACTGAGAGTTATAAGGAGTCTCGGGGAGAAACCCAGTGTTTTAGAAAACAAATGTCTGGACAGTCCTGAGTGTGGGGAGAGGGAAGGAGGGACTGATCAGAGGGCAGGGGAACAGAGGAAAAGAAGAGGTCCTCTAAGCCAAGCCCTCGTTTTTATAGATTCGGACACTGAGACCAGAGATTAAGTGGCTAATAATAGTACTAGCTGGCATTACAGTGCTTTAAGGTTTTCAAATCATTTTATAGATATCATCTCATTGGATCTTCCCAACCCTGGGAGGTGGTAGTAGTAACAGTGATTACAATAATAATAATAGTTGGGGTTTGTATAATGCTTTAAGGTTATCTCCCAACAACCCGGAGAGGTATTAATCATAGGAATAATGAGAGCTAACTTTTCTATAGGGAACGTCTTGCTTTGTCTGTTGCTTTCCCCAGTACGTGACACACAGTGCTTAATAAATGTCTTTCAGTCATTCCTCAGCTGTGACTACAGGACCAACACTTTCCCTGGCCACCGTTCCCCTAGGAGAAGGTAAACTCTCTGAGAGCAGAGAAGATGATAGACTTGGAGCTGGGAGGGACCAAATTGTCTCCCTTTTTCTATGTGTATTCCCGATGCTTAGCCCAGCACCGGCATATAACAAATGTTTGGTAAATGATTATTCATTCATTTATTCATGAGCCCACATCTTTCTGACTCAAAGTCGGGTGTTCTATCCAACCTCAAATAGAAAGTGAGAGAGTTGGATGAGATGATCTATAAAATTCCTTCTGGCTCTATCTAAATCTATACTCCTATGATAATAGTAATTTTAAGGATTACCTAACATTCTTTCCACAAAAGCCCTGTGAGGTACATTGTCCAAATATTGTGGAACCTATTTTAATAATAACAGTTCGCATTTTTACAGCACTTCGAGGTTTGCAAAGTACTTTACATTTATTTAGGCTCCTGTGTGATCCTCACTACAAGGGTTATTGACTCCATTACACAGATGAGGAAACAGGTTCTAATAAATGGAATCACATAACAAGAAGGGCTGGCACTGGGACAATGGGGGAGGGTCTGTAACAGAGCCTCTAGGGACCTCCTCTCTCCCATTCTCTACCATCACACTCCAAAAAAGTTTTATAGGATATAAACTTGATGTCATACATTTCTCATATCCATTATCAGTGAATTGGAAAATGGGATCCCTTCTCTTGGAGCAATGGGGGTAGAATGGATTTTATTATGTATCCAGAGAGCAGAGAAAGAGAAACCACAGCTCACGATTGAAATAATAGGGAAACCTGGGACTTGATTGCATTTCTGACCTGTCAGTACTGCCAGTTGAGGACTATTGTTGGCCTACGGCTAGAGCAACCCAAGCACACTGGGCTCCTTTGTTGTGTGTGTATGTTCCAATAGGTTCATCGTTCTTTGTCTGTTTTGGATCGAGGTGCCATAACTCTGGGGGCAACCTAGAACAGGTGGGCTCTCCCAATACCCTCCCCTAGCATTCTCCCCACCCCAGGCTGATCACCCACTCCCACCCAAAACAACAATAACAACAACCCACTTGCTCTGGGATATCAAGCATCGGACTGGGTAAGTGAATACTTGGGCATGTTTTCATGAAGCCTACAACAGGGAGAAAGGATAAAAACATTGTGGATGGTACTGTTGGCTTGCATTGGGCAGAAGAAGGGCTGGTAACATTCTGGGGCTGTTGCGCTTCTCATAGGATCATAGATTTAAAGGTTTAAGGGACATCAGCAGGCATCCAATCCAACCTCTCTTTTTTACATATGGGGAAACTGAGTTTTAGAGGAAATGGCTTGTTTAGATTCACCTAGAAAGTCCATGACAGAGACGGGAATTGGACTCAGGTTCTCAGACTCAAAATGGAGCAATCCGTACCATGCTATCCCTCTGTTACCATGCATGGCCCCTGAGCTCGATCGCATCCTCCAGAATGGCAGAGTCGGGTTAACCTCTACTATTCCTCTCCATCTTTTAGAAGGGAATGAGGAAGTCTCTAAATGACTGACTGACCGAAAAAATTGTAGGCCTACCTCTATTTGTATGAAGATCCCTTTGTCTGGGGCTCACACTTACAAGACATATAGTCAGGAAGACCTGAGTTCAAATCCTACTTCAGGCACTTGCTAGCTGTGTGACCCTGAGCAAGTCACTTAAGCATGTTGGCCTCAGGTTCCTCTTCTGTAAAAGGAGCTAGAGAAAGAAATGGCAAACTACTGTGGTATCTCTGCCAAGACAACACCAAATGGGGTCACAAGGAGTCAGGTGTAACTAAAAACAACCAAACAAAGGACCTGGAGCTAGTTCGCGAGAGAAAAAGGTAAAGAAAGCTATCTCTACAGTTAAATCCCACTTCTGACACCCATAATCTTGGGCAAATCACTCCAACCCCTAGGCCTCAGTTTCCTCATCTGTAAAATAGGAAATTAGACTGGATAGCCTCTGAAGTCCTCTCCAATTCTCTATCTATGATCTCTTTGATTCCAAGGCTCACCTTCCATCTATAATCCCAGAATGTTGCTCATCCCTACCATGATCACAAAGGACTCTAGTGAGCCAGAGGATAACCGTGAAGAACTTTACCCCTGTTGGGCAATGGGTATTCTCTTTCTTTTCCAGACTTTCTCATTTTTATTCTGTTGAGTCAGGAGTGAGCAGAAGTAGGGCTGTTTGTTGGCACACAAAAAATATGAAAGCTTGGCTCTGAACATGATAAGTTTAGCCTGGTACCAGCAACTGCACTGGGGGGAAGATACTCCCATGCTTTGGGTTTTCACATCATTATCATTACTGTTGATAAGAAAGTGCTTTTCTTTCCAAATAAAGAAAGTTCTTTGCAGTCATTACTATAATTTTTTTAGAAAAATCCCTAAGGCTAGATTGCTTTAGCAGAGGGAGATGAGTCAGTCAGAATTTATTGAAGAAAACAAAAAAAAGCCTTAAAATATGACTTTCAGCACGGGGTTCCACGTTCCCAATAGTGGGGTTATCTTTGATTCTCTTCCATAGTTGCCTAGGACACTAAGGGGTTAAGTCACTTACCCAGAGCCACACAGCCAGTATGTCCCTAACCCTTACTCTATCTTTGATTCTTCCTCCTCCCTCACCTCTTAGAGTCAATCAATTATCAAGTCTGGTAGATTGCATCTCCACCATCACCCCTGTATCTGTTCTCTCTTTCTTATTTTCTTTGCTACCACTCTAGCTGAATCCCTCATGACCATCTACTTACCACTATTAACACTAGCTTCCTAACAGATTTTCCTGATTAGTCTCTCTTTTACCTCCCAAACTATTATCCTTCTGCTAAATATCTTCCTCGTGTTTCAATCTGGTAATTAATAAAGCTACTCAAAATTCTATAAGCTCCTGATTGACTAGTGAATCAAATTAATAATTATAATTGATATCCATATAGTTCTTTGAAATTGGCATAGTTATTATTAATATCATCTCCATTTTTAGATGACCGATGAGGTCCCTTCACACTTGAGATCTATCATTCAAAGCTGCTTCACCTCTATCTAGGAACCTTATTTTCCTCATCTGTAAAAGGAGATTTTTCAAATTCAGCATCGATATCTCATTTTGGAAACAACCATTAGCCACTGACCTTTTGTCAAGTAGAGTTGTTAGGAGGAGGGAAGGTCCTCCTCAGCATTGTTATCTTCTCCCACCCACCCCCCATCCCTGCCCTACTCAGCATCAAGCTCCGCTCTGAGCTCATGTTGTGCAAGGTACAAGCTGCCTGCCTTTTGGTAGTTTACAGCCAAAGACATCACATGTAGGAATGCTATGTATAGCTTAGCACAAGAACAAAGGTAAGAGGAATGGCTTTTCCATTTCCAAATGATGAGACTTCTCATCTTATTCTCACCTCACAGAGGTGACGACAAAGGTATGTTAAGAGAAGTGTAGTACAAAATCACTGGACTGGAAATCAAACCTCAGCATTGCCACTAATTCTTTATGGGATCTTGAACAATTTTTCTCATCTCTCTTGGCCTCACTTTTTTTTGTCATAATAATAATTGACATTTTAAAGGTGCTTTAGAGTGTTCAAAGTACTCTATTTTGAGTTTCAACAAGTGAAGCAGGTATGCTGGGTTTTATTATTCCCACTTTTCAGACAAGTAAACTGAGACTCAAAAGAGTGAACTGATTTCCCATGATCACACTACTAGCAAGAATCAGAGGAAGGATTCAAAGCTAGGTCTTCCTGACTCTAAGTCCATCATTCGATACACTATCCAATATTACTCTCTAGAACATGGGAGGTAGATGTAAATTTTAATTGTTAAAATTTTACTCTAAAATGAGCTAAATTGATGTAAAAATCATCTATAAAATTCAGGGTTTGGATAGAGAGATATCCAAGGCCCATCCCAGCTCTAAGACTATGAATCTGCAAGTCTCACCAATGTAAACTTCATAATTCAGTTCAACACATATTTACTGCTACAAACAAGACAGCATGTCAGGCACTGCAGAGGACATAAAGATGAATCACACACAACAGAAGCTTCCCTGAGCTCACAGGTTCTAAGGCAACATGGAAAGACTATAGTAGAAGGCAGACTACCCCCATGGGGATCTGTGGGTAAACCAAGAGCACGTTCTGTTTGGGGCAACCAGGAAAGATCCTTAAGGAGGAAATATTTGGCATGGACTTTGAAGGATATGTAGGATATTAATAAGCAGAAATTGGAGGGACTATATTCTAGGCATGAGAGAAGTACAAAAAAAATGAAAGAGATAGGAATGTATGGGGCATGTCAAGATAATACCAGCTCACCCAGTGCATAGGAATTATGTAGAAAAATAGTGGGAGAGAAGGGTTATGAAGACAGATTGGATCCATCAGAGTCAAAAGCATTAGAATATAATTCATTAGGCACCAGGGAGCCATTGATGGTTCTGGAGCTTGGGAATTATGTAATTAGAGTTGACCCTTCAGAAGATTAATTTGACATCAGTGAGTAGAGTAGAGTAGAAAGACAATGGAAGAGGGGCCATTGCAAGAGTCCAGGCAAGAGGCAATAAAAGCCTGAATGAAGAAGGATGGTAACTGGAGAAGTAGAAAGGAAGCAGTGGATAAGAGAAATTCCACAGCTTGAGTCAAACAGGACCTGGCCACTGATTGCCCTTGGAGGCTGAAAGAACAACAAGAAAAGGGCTTTATCTGAGCAACTGTCTATAAGTTTTCCCCAATTTTCTGCTTGCCTTCTGATCTAGACTACATTGGTTTTGTTTGTATATAACTTTTTAATTTAATGTAATCAAAATTGTCCATTTTATAGCTGACTCTACTCTCTCTCTCTTGTTCATTCATAGATTGTTCACTCATCTGTAAGTCTGATAAGCAATATGTTCTATGCTCTTCAAATTTTCTTGGAATTCTCTCTTTAATTCTTGGCCATGTATCCATTTTGAGCTTATCATGGTACATAGTGTAAGATATCAGTCCATGCCCAGTTTCTGCCATACTGCTTTCTAGTTTTCCTCCCTCAAAATTTTATACGTTCTAAAATGTTTATAGCAGCTCTTTGTGGTGGCAAAGAAATGGAAACTGCAGGGATCCCCATCAATTGGAGTATGGCTGAATGAGTTGTGTTTATGATCATGATGGAATATTATTATGCTATAAGAAATGACAAGCTTGATGATCTTAGAAAAACACTGATAGACTTGCGTGAAATAACGAACAGCAAAATGAGCAGAACCAAGGAAACATCGTATACAGTACCAGCAATATTGTTTTAAGAACAATTATTTGGTTACTATAAATAACCAAATTAAAAAAAATAAAATAAATAACCAAATTAACTACAAAGGACATATGAAGGAAGACACTCTCTATATTCAGAGAAAGAACTGATAAAAAGAAGTATGTATAGAGAGTGATTTTACATATATACATATATTTTTTACACACATACATACACATATTTCTTTCTAATGATAGCCATCTCTAGGGCAAGCTGGGTGGGGGGCGGGGTGAAGAAAAAAATGAAAAAAAAGGAAGAAGAAAAGAAATGTACATGATAACTTTATTATATATTTAAAAGGAATAGCAAGTAGTACATAATAGATTAGCAGTTTCAGGTGTGATTGTCTTTTTTTAATTATGCCATGTCATGGGAATGTTTGTTTTCTTCTGTAAATTAAAAATAAAATAAATAAAAATTTAAAAATAAAAAAAGAAGCAGCAGAGGGGACTCAGCTTCTGAGATTGACATACTAGGGAATGTTCTGGTGAGGGTTGTGCTCCTAAAAAGAGGGATTTATATAAAAACATTTGGAGGAGATCGATCTGGTTGCCTCCCTTCCCCCCACCCCAGTAGATACAATCTGTCTTCTTTACCTTCTACTATTTTTATAGGGTTTTATTTATTACTCTAATGAATAAATGAAAAAGCATTTATTAATCACTTACTATGTTCCAGGCACTGTGGCAAGCTCAGATATTGACACAAAAGTGAGAGTCCTTATCCTCATGAAGTTTATATGCTAATACAGGGAGACAATTCTAGAGGAGAGGTAGCCAGAGAGAGGTGTTCTGGCCTGGGAATTCACTGAGATGGTAAGCAGACACATAGCAGGATAGACTGACATGCCTTTTCTAGAAGCTAAGATATCGCTGATTTGATGACAGTTCCCAAAGCAAGAGGCACAAAGGGTGGGGTGCACGTACTATGCATGTGGTGGCTGAGCAGAAATTGGCAGCCAAGGAAGAAAACCATGCTTCCAGGACTTCAGAGCTCAGTGGCTTAGCTGGTCTTGGTCATGATCTGTGAAGGACCAACTGTAGGGTGGGGCAGGAACAGCAGTGACCACACCCACCAAGCACTGGGTTTCAGTTGAGGCTCTGCCCCCACCACCTATGTGACCTTGGACAAGTCACAGAGCACACTTCTAGGCCTCAGTTCCCTTTTCCGTAAAATGAAGTAGTTGGACCAGTTCACACATAAATCATGACCCTGTGATTTACCTACATACACATTGTGCAGTTAGAAGCAAGTCATGGAAGATTTTGTGTGAATTGATTTATTTAAGTAACACCATGACAGAGGTGCTGTGGGGTCAGAAGATGCTGCTGTGAGGTTTTTAAGGAAGAAACAATGGCAGAAATGGAGAACTCCCAGAAGCTGGACCCTGCAGGGTGGAAGGAGGCATGTAAGGGCTGGAGTCACGGGCTCAGGAGAGGAGAGGAGACTGACCCAGCAGCATTATTTATGCTTCACCTTCTGTTACTGCTTGTTCAGTACAGAATGGAGGGCAGAGACTACCTCCCTTTTATACTTGTATCCCCAGTGACTAGAATAGTGATTGGTGTGTGCTATGATGCTTCATGGAGGCAGCATGGTAGTATCACCTAGTGGGGAGAGTACTGAGCGTGGAAGGTGTGAGGTTCAATATTTCAGTCAATCAACAAACATTTATTGAGGATATATTCTGTGCCAGGCACTGGAGATATCAAAAAAAAATAAGGAATAAATCCCCTCCCTCAGAGACCACATCCTAAGGGGTAGGGGGAAGGAAGATGAATCATATATACAAACACAAAGAAAGGGGGAAGGGGATCAGGAACGGTCTCATGTAGGGGGCAGCTCTTGACTTCTAATCAGAATGTGACCTCTTTGAGGTCAGAACCCTTCTTTTTAATTTATTATTTCCACTGCTGAGCGCATAGTAGGTGTTTAAGTACTCGGTGATTTATTACTATGTAATCATGGGCAAGGCATCTAGCCTCTCAGCCTCAGTTTCTATAAAATGAAGCTAGTAATGCCTGTTCTTCTGAGGTCCAAATGAGATAACATACGTAAAATACTTTATAGCCTTTAAAACGCTATGCAAATGTCAGTTAATAAATGGCTGCTGCCTGGCTACCTGTATGTTTATGTCCAAAGCACGATCTTTAAGAAACTACCCTAAGGAAGCCGGTGGGTTTGTTTGGGGTGGCGCTGTCATGCCTGTTCAGTAAGTTAGCTACTCTCTACAGCTCAAAGTAAATCTTCTTTGGATGTAAATGAAATCATTGCATCCAATACAGGGAACAGAAGATCTTGGAAAGTACCCTCTCCCTCTTCACTAAGGGTCCCCACTGCTTTGGATCCATGTACTTAGTAACCAGATTCAGTCCTGGGAGATCCTGACCACCCCAACGGAAGAATGAGGCTCTTTTTCTTACATTCTTTGGCTCTTTATTGCCCCTTCCTCCCACCACATTGCTCTAAGGGAAAATTACTTAAAATTTAGGTTTGGGCTTACTTCTAGTGTCTTCCCAAACTGGGGGAGTATAAAGGTCTTCACTGTATAATGTAGAACAGTTATAGGATGGCTATTTATTTCCTCCACACAAAAGAAATGCTTAACAGACAGAAGATCCACAAGTGTGCATAAACAAAACTTAAAACATGATAGAGTGACTTAACTACTATCTATTCTTCTGGAAAGTTGATACTTAACCTTGAGCCATGACATAGTTTGTGGGACCACTGAATAAGCATATCACATTTCACCTAGACTCTGCACTGTCCACACAATTCCCTCCATGTCCATGTCTTCTGGCCTGCCATCAGGGCTGTGGTTCATCACCCCATAGGTCATTATTTTCTTTGCCAAGAAGCATTGTAGTTAATATAAAGTGAACACTTCTCATACCAACTATAGACACAGGAGCTCAAGACTTCTTAAATTCATAAGATGGCTGACCTCCAGACTAGACACATCTATCTTAGGATCATCATTTAGTCATGCATACTCAGGAAAGAAAGGCAAAGCAAGAGAAACAAGTAGGTTTCAGAGATCCAATCTCAGGATCCCTCAGGGAGGATGTGTTTTAGCTGCCACATATTCACATCTACCTCATGCCTGGGGTAAGAGAAAGAAAGGTGCCAGATGCTCTTCTTCCAAGAAGAGACTCAGATGGTACTGAGGTGACTAGCAGAAAAGAAGAGACAAGAGAGTGAATAGGTTAGTCTTTTTAAAGATTCATTGAGTTAGAGACCAATGATGGAATTGCTTTGTCACTGCAACATACCCAAGGCCTTTGGCCCTGAGCCGTTTCCTTGGGACTGACCAGGGTATGTTTAGCAATCCTTGGGGTGTGCTCCAACCCAGCTTCTACAACATGAGAATGTACTCTGCTTTTTATACTGGGAGTCAATTTCTTTGCATATGGACTAGCGTGACTTCCATTTCTACAGAAAAAAAAAAACCTTCCATTTTCTTTCCATTTTTTCTGAGAACTTAAATGTTGATTTGCGTTTCAAACACAATGCTAGCTCCTTGTCAGTTAATACTACATCTCTTCCACTGAACATCATGTTCTCAGGAGCCTGGTCTCTCTCTGGCTGCTCCAGGTATGGAGAGTCTGTCTATCTTTTGAGGGTTTTTATCTGTCTTCAACAGTTTATGGATAAATAAAGATATAAGAAAGATAGAGCACTCCTCATGCTTGAGTTTCTTCACTGTGCTTTCAGCAAAAGGAGCTTTGTTTGACATGTGAAAAATCAATAAAAAGTCATCATCAGAAAAAAAATAAAAGTAATCCAAAGAGGCCAGGCAGAGTTCATGTTAAATAGGATTTAAATCCTTCAAATCTTGAAATTAATCTGGTAACTCCTGGTACAGCAATCTGGCTCAAATATTTATTAACTCTGTGACCCTGGGCAAGTCACACCAAGCCTCAGTTTCCCTCTATCTAAAACAAATAACAACATGATTATAATGTTTACGCTGCCTGTTTCATGGGTTTCTTGTGGAAAGCAAGCAAAGTCACAGATTTGGAGCTATCATCCAATCCAATTATGTTTAAGAAGGGAAACTGAGGCCAAGAGGTAATATGAGTTGTCTAAGGCTAGTCCTGTCAAAAGTGCAATTCATTCAACAAATATTTGAAAGCAAGGCACTCTTGCTAGATTATTAACAACAAAAATAAAACAGCCCCTGCCTGCCAGGAGCTTACATTCTTCTGCTAACGGCTTATTCCATCCAAGGTTCACAAAGCAGTACCTATTACAATTTTGTATCTGTCAGTCTTTGGCCATGTATACCTTATAGTAACTGTCAATTAAAATCTGGAATTTGGATCCCTATTAACTAAACACAACCATATCACGCCATTTTCTCTAGAGAATTTGCTGTAAAAGAAGAGGCAGGTGCCAGCAATGATACCTCTCAGAAGTCATTTCTCGGGGGGGGGGGGGTATGTGTGTGTGGCACACACACATATACACATACACACACACACACAAGTGCCTATGCACAGGTAGGTGTTAAAAGGAGCAGAAGGTGAATAGAACTATATCTAAGATGAGGTGAATGGGGCTTTGCTCCATAGTGCAAACTTCCAAGAGCACGGTTCCTCCCTGAAGGGGTCTCAGTCTTCCCCCAGTTCAATGGGGATGCCACAAGGGTGTTGCCCCTCTCTTCTTTCCTCCCCCCCCATTACCTGCTGCTTCTTAGGAAAAGCCTGGCATGACCACCTGCCTGGAAGAGCCTGGCCTTCTGTGTACTCCTCCCCTCCCACTAACCCTAATTCTGAGTTCTAGCAGCCAGGACTCCTGGTATAGCTCAAACTACTCCCAGACTCGGTTCTTCATCTTCTCTATCTTCTTTGATCCCAACCACATAAATGCTGTCATATAAATCCTTCAGTGTTCATCTGGAATTCCTATCAACAAATATTAAAGGAACACCTACTATGTGCTTAGCATTGTGCCCAATGTTACCAGTTTATAATCCCACACTGTCAGAACTTGAAAAGACCCATGGAAAGAAACCATGGAGTTTAGAATCTCCAATTGCTGCTCTATTAGGAACGCTTGCCAGTTAACAAAATATTAGTATGAAGAGGTTCTAATTTCTTAAAATCTATATACTTGAAAACAAAACAAAAAAAGATTCCTCCTTCTCCCTTCATTTGCACATGAATTTCATCCTTTTTCTTTCTCCCATCTTCTGGTCTGTCTTCCACTAACCACAAAGGAATAGTAGTTTTTTTTAAATCAACTGAAGTTTAGTTTGGTTTGGGAATCATTGATTAAGCCTACTCTTCCCTAATAAGACCTATAGAATTCAAGCGACTTCCCAAGGCCACATGGCTAATTAATGTGCAAGGGGTGGCGCAGTGAATGGAGTGCTAGGTCTGGAGTCAAGAAGATCTGAGTTCGAATCCTTCCTCAGACATTTACAAACTGAGGGACTCTGGGCAAATCGCTTAACCTCTCTTTGCCTCAGTTTTCTCATCTGTAAAAAGGGGATAATAATAGCACCTACCTCCCAGCATTGTTAGGATCAAATGAGATAATAATTGTAAAGTGCTTGGCACATAGTAGGGCAGGTAGGTGGTGCAATGGATAAAGCACTGGGCCTGGAGTCAAGAGACCTACATTTGAATCTGGCCTCAGACACTACCTGTGTGACCCTGGGCAAGTCACTTCACCCTGTTTGCCTCAGTTTCCTCATCTGTAAAATGAGCTGAAGGAGGAAATGGCAAAGCACTCCAGTATCTCTGCCAAGAAATCCCCAAATAGGGTCATGAAGAGTCAGACATGACTAAGAATGATTGAATAATGGCATATAGTAAACACTATAGAAATATTAACTACTATCATTATTATTAGTGGCCAAGCAACCTCAGAACCCACGTCTCTTGATTCCCATGCCAAGGGCTCTTTGGAGTACCCTTTACATTGTACTCGCTGCCAAGGAATGATTCTCTTTGGAGCATGGAGCATGCTTCTGAAGGAAAAACCATTAGCTGATCTTGAGCCAACTGTTGTGGTGGGAGAACAGATCCATGGCTGTGTCCTTCATGGCTTCTGTTTTTCCTTGCTCCACATTTCGGCCTCACACATAGAAGAATAAAAACTTGTTACATTTATTTAAAATCATTCTGCCATTTATCAGGCAAATACAACCTCTAGTTCTGCCACTGGAAATTACAAGTCTGTCTTTTAGGACAAATTTGAGTTTGCTGAGTGAACACTGGATTGTTGAGATTGTCAAGGACACTACCATTGCCTGAAGTCTAAATAGAGACATTCTCCAGCAGTCTGGATTTCAGGGAGATCTTGGCACTATGAGACTACCCTTTTACCCACCCTCTAACCAATGATTAATAGGTTGAGAAGGATTGGTTTGTTTGGAGGGTGGGGTTTTTAAAATTTTTTTAATTTTTGATTAAACATTTTTTAAAATGAGTTTTAATTACTGACAACTGACTAGTCTGATGAATTTGGCTTATTTTCCATTCCTATCAATAACTCAGTTGTGTGGTACTGGGCAAAGAGTGCTTGATTTTCAGCCAAAGGACCTCGGTTAGGAACCTAGGCAAGGCCACTTACTACTTGTGTGACCATGGTGGATTTTGCCTTTCTGGGTCACAGGCTTCTCTTCTGTCAAACAAGAGGTTGAACTACTTGACTTCAAAAGTCTCTTTGATCTCTAGGTCTATGGTCCTAGCAGAGCAGAAGCTCCCGGAGGGCAGGCACACTCACTTTGGTATCTGTATCCCCAGGACCTAGCATACAGCATGGGCTTAATAAATGCTTGTTCATTGACCCTGTGACCCCATGATCTATACTAGAGAGATGTTCTATTCTAGAGAGGGAGTACGGTATAATGGTTAGTGGATTGGATTTGGAGTCAGGAAGACAGGTTCAGATCTGGCCTCTAACCCTAATAATGTGATCATGGAGTTGTCATTTCCCTTCTCTAAGACCAACTTTTCTCATTTACTAAAAAATGATAATAAGGCCAGTCATGCTTGCCTTCTATGGCCTTTAAGAAGTAATAATCGTAACAACTACTGTACATAACACTTTAAAGTTTGACAAATGCTTCATAGTGACCTTGTCATAGTGACCTTGTCATAGTGACCTTGTCATAGTGACCCCAAGGTCAATATTGCAGGTTATTATAATCCTGATTTTACAGATGGGCAAAGAAGACTCTAAGCTGGTCATAGGGCTGATACGAGCCAGAGGCTGGATTCAAACACAGTTCTTCCTGAGTCCAAATCTCCCCTACACCATGCTGCCTCTCCAATGAGTCACGGCCTGTGAAACGCTATAGGAATACGTGTTGTTGGTGGTTTATTATCCTGGTCATTAAAAATGCACAGAGATAAACTGCATTGACAGCTTTCTACTAAGGGCAAAGAAAAAGCACATTTTCAGCATTTTAGAGACTTAATAAATGACAATTCCTCTGCAGAGGGGAAAAAAATCATCCTTTCCGTTCAAATGTTATAAGAAGATAAACAGTGTATACTCCATGGGCCAACTAAGGAAAATATAAAAGTCTCGGTGGATTCCCAAAACAATGTCGACTTTGTGTCCCAATAGGACTCATCTTTCGGTCCCCTAGAAATGGCAAGAGATAAAACAATACTCGATCACACACAGCTTTGCTGGCAGGGATCCGGCCTTCCTATTTATCCTATAGGCTGCCCAGTGACAATAGGGCTTTTGTGCTGACACCTGCTTTGAGGGGGAAGAGCCCAGGACAGGATGTCAGGGGGTTTACATGAGGAAAAGCAGTACAAACTGCTCACCCCCTCTTCTAACAGTACATCCCATTTCATAATATGCCTTCCAGAAAAAGAGAAAGAAATAATAGGAAGCAGTGAAGTACAGTGGGATGTGTTGGCCTTGGGAAAGTCACTTGAGGGTCTTAATCTGAATGGAAGGGTGGGGGTCAAATGAATCAATCAAAACAGCCCCCCAACTTAAAGCAAGCATCAAGACGCTGTGCCCTAATACCTTAATCAGGTGAGAACACTTCTTGATTAAGAATGATAGTAATAAAAGCTAGCATTTACATGGCATTTTAAAGTTTGCAAAGCACTTACAGATATCTCATTTTACCCTCACAATAAATCCAGGAGGTAGGTGCTCTTATAAACTCCATATTACAGAGAAGGAAGCTGAGGCAGACAGAAGTTGAAAGACTTACCCAGGTTCACATATCCTATGGGTCTGAGGAAGGATTTGAACTTAGGTTCTCCTGACTCCAAGTCTTGTACTCTGTCCAGTATGTCACTTACCTGCCCCTGTGAAGCAATCACAGGCTTTAAACTGAGAGCATAAAAATACTTGATTGATTTAGATATTCTTGGAAGCCAATGGATAAAGCAGAGGGATGTCACGTGGGAGGTGTGTTGGCATTGGTTGGAAACGTCTGCTCATGGCTTGTGGATTTTCTGTTAAATAGCAGACCGGTTCAGAACCTAGGGACTGGAGTATGTCACAGTGGGAAAGATTCACATGAGGGGCAGCAAGAGAGGGCCTCAGCCTCCTCCCATCTCCACCTTGACCAGAAGATGACCAAACGAATTTCAAAGACTTCAGAAGATCTGAGAATTAGTTTCTATGGAGAAGCTAGCTGGTACAGTGGACAGAGCACTGGGCCTGCAGTCAGGAAGACTCATCTCCCTGAGTCCAAATCCGGCCTCAGACACTTACTAGCTGTGTGACCCTGGCCAAGTCGCTTAACCATTTTGCCTCAGTTTCCCCATTTGTAAAATGAGCAGGAGAAGGAAATGACCAACTACTCCACTATCTGCCAAGAAAACCCTGAACACAGTCACAAAGAGTCAGACATAATTGAAATGACTAAGCAACAAAATCAGGTTTGTCGCTGTGTCTCTGAAACAGCTGATGGCATCGTCTTCACCTCATTCAATAAGGGACTGCACTTGATAAGGAAAGGCATATACAAGGTTCTATAAGGAACCCGGCAGCACTATACCTAAGAGGACCACTTCAAGGACCCCAGCTAAGAGACACATAGGAGCTGAGTTACCATACATGGTTTCTAAGGTTGGACTCACTTCCCCTGGATTCTGCATCTGAGGGGAGAATGTCATGGACTTTTAGTAAATACCTCTTTCTAAAAGCTAATTGTGTGTGGCTCGGTAACTGATATGAACTAATGATCAGCAGGCAGAGCACACTAGTGGGAGTCAGGAGGTATATTATTAGAAAACTACCCCCTCAAGGATTCCCTAGGACCTTAAGGAAAGATGTGATAGCCCCATTCTGAGGCCCTGATCTGCCACTGTAAATGGAAGTTGGGAGAATAGCCTTGCAGCATGTGATACAGGTCAAAGGAGAGGATCAGAATAGCTGACCCTCTATGATCTCACAATCATAGAAATTAGAACCAAGCAGAATCAAAACCAGTCTCCAAAAAATAAAACAGCAGGTCACAAGGATCAACATTACAGTTGGTGTTATCTTAGATCTAGAGAAGCAGACAAATAACTTTATTCAGACACGGCCTAACAGCTATCTTCAAACATCTAAAGCTCTGGAAAGGGGGAAAGCCATTTGATTTTTCTGCAGAAGATCAAACCAGGAATAATGAGTGAAAGTGGCTAATAGGCAGATTTAAGCTTTACAAAAGAAGAAATGTCCTAACTATCAGAGCTAACCCAGAATGAAATGGACTTCCTCTTGCAGTAGTGTGACCCATTTCATTGGAGGTGTCCGAGTAAAAGTTGGATAACCTCTAATTGGAAATTACACTCATTTCCCTGGCTGTCCCTCATGCCTCTTAACCTGGAAAGTTCTCTTTCCCTGGCTCCCTTCAAAACTCACCTCACATCCACCCTTCTTCAGAAAACCTTTGCCAGTTCCCTTAGCTGCTAGTGCCTTCACCTTGAGATTACTCTCCATTTACACTGCATATATTTTGTATGTTATCTAGTTGTCTCGGTTCAGTTTAGTTATTTTTCAGTCATTGTCTGGTTCTTCATCACCCCATTTGGGGGTTTTTTGGGCAAAAAAGTGGTTTGCCATTTTCTTCTCCAGTTCATTTTACAGATGAGGAAACTGAGGCAAACAGGGTTAAGTGATTTGCCCAGGGTCACACAGCTAAGAAGTATCTGAGGCAGGATTTGAAATCAGGTCCTGACTCCAGGGCTGGCACTCTATCCAATGTACCACCTAGCTGCCCAGATAAAGCTGGTGGAAAGTCTCAAATCCTTTGAAACTCATATGATAGCTCTAAGATAAGGCAGCCCCTTCCCTCAAGGAGGTCCCATCCCACTGGATGGAAGCAACATGCTCATGCATAGCGGATATTGACAAGTGAATTAGTATTCCCGCATCAATTTCTCTCTTCACATCTGTCCTTCACACAGCTGCCAAGCTGATATTCGCAAAGCTCTGTTCTGACTCTGTCCCTCCCTTACTTAACAAGCTTCAGCAGCTCCCTATTATTTCTAAGATAAAATGCAACCCTCTCTATTTTGCATTTAAAGCCCTTCCAATATGATTCCAGCCCCCCTTGTTTTCAGGCCAATGACATATTATTTCCCTTCCTTCACTCTACATACCAAACAAATAGGAGTACTTATTATTCTCTAGATGTGATATCTTTGTTTAGTATATATTCCATTTCTTTGCTTGGTATATTTTCCATTTTCCTGGAATCTTCACATCCCCCTCTCAGCATGCCTAACTGTCTTTCAAGGCTCTATCAAAGCACTTCCTCCTACAAGCGATCTTTCCTATTCTGAATTTATTTTTTATATATTTTCTATTTATTTATCTGTGAATACTCCGGTTTCCATCGCAGTAGAATGTACATTTTTGAAGGGTATAAACAATGTTTTTTTTCTTTCCTTTTATATTCCTAGCCCAGTGCCTGCCTAATAAATACTTGATGGACTTAATTGAATTATCATAGGCTCCTAAATTAAGAGCTGGAAAGGACTTTAATTCTTTCACTCCAAAAGCAGCCCTCTTCCTACAACACTATCCTGCCTCCTTGAACCGGACTGAACTCCATTCTTGCCAATATACTCAGCCGAGCACAGTTCTCATTAGACTAGCTCACTAGCACCTAAGAACACCATGAACTCTTTTGTGGGAGTGAAGTTACACAGTATGTGGGGCTTCAATGAACTGATTGAGGCGTCAGAGGCTGAGCCCTTGGGCAGTGATTAGCCCATGGTGTGTGCTTTCTCAAGGGATGGCCCCGTGCCACATTTAGCATGGACACTCAGTGTTCAATGGAGAACAGCAGCTGAGTTTAAGGCCTACAGTGCCTGGGAGTTGAAAAGGGACCAGCAAAAAAAAAAAAACAGATGGGTTTTCTGGGGTGAAGGAAGAGGGACTTCACCCCCTCTTGGCTTTGCTATTTGCTCCAGTCTCACACACTGACTTCTTATTACACATGCATGTGTGCATGCACACACATGTAAACACACAGTTATAGTTTTGGTTCAAGAAAATGGGTGCAGAAATGGTGAACTGCATGTCAAATGAGGTCACTAAGCTGGCAGGGCCCAGCTGTCCCTATTGCGGGAAGCCCAGTTGCCTCATCTTGCTGGCTCTCCCCAAGGTAAGAAATATAAGATTCGGTCCCTGAACTCGGCGGCCTCTGCCAACTTTGCCTCAAATTCCCTTCTGGGGAGCAGTGAAGCCAATGGATTTGTAGCCTGGCAGGCCCAGATGCCCACAAAGAATAGGGCAAAGAAGCAGATGACAGCAGATCCTTCTGGGACATCTGGAATGGCATATGGAACCGTGGAAAGAGAACTCACAAGTTCTGGAGTCAGACCTGGGTTCAAATTCTGGCTCTCCCACTTGTGTTAGTAAGCCCTTGATAAATGTTTGTCAACTGATTACCTGTGAAGCTTTCCTCAGTTTCCTCCAGTATAAAATGAAAGGGCTGGACTAGGTAACCTCTAGCAGACTATAATCCTTTCCTACAGTGTTTTCTAAAGATTTCACAGCAGCTGGTTTCATTTTGTCCCATTCTATTTTGAGCTTTTGTGCTCACAGCCTGAGGAGAAGAATTGAAAAGGATGTGACTTTGTAAATCGTTAAATCAATCAAACACACAGACACCTTTGGATCTGGGGAGAGGGAAGGGAGAAGCGATCTAGACCTATGATTTCAGTGGGGGGGGCCTCCCTGCATGGGAGCTCCCTCCCCCAGGTCAGCCTTCTATCCACGATGCCATGATGACCCATGGATGTATACAGAATGGCATAGGAACAAGGGCTGGACCACTGATTTCACTGGTATTGGGAGCTCCATCCCCTAGGTCAGCCTTCTATCCATGACGCCATGATGACTCATGGATGTATACAGAACGGCAGAGGAACAAGGGCTGGATGAGTGATTTCATTGGTACTGGGAGCTCCCAGGTGATGACATTCTCTCTATGATGGCAGCTCAGCAAATTCTTTACCCCTTTCAGTGTAAGAACACCAAGAGGTTAAGTAACTTACCTCAGGTCACACGGCCAGTAAGCGTTAGAGGTGAGACATGAATCCAGGTGTTTCTGGTCTCAAGACCTGTTCTCTATAGCCATACATGGATACATATACACTGCAACATTCATATATAAATACGCCGAAATAATAAAATCATGTACAGTTTTAGACAGGTATGCATCTGTGAATGGTCTTTGTTACATGTTAAAAATAAAAAAATAACTCCCTGTCTTGTGGTTATCCTTCCTCATTTAAGCTTACAGTAATGGATAGTGAAGAGGGCACCGAACTTGGAGTCAGAAGACCTGGGTTCGAATCTCAGCTCAGATTCTGTTACCTTAGGAAATCCATTCAAACCTCTTGAAGCCTCCTCAACTACCTCATCTGTAAAGTGAGATACATGGGATCCCAGATCTAGAACTGGGACAGACCCTAGCTGAGTCCACTTATCTTACAGTTGAGGGAACTAAAGTTTCCACAAGTTAGTGACTTTCCCAAGGCCACATGAATAGTGAGTGTCTGACCCCCGACCTCTGACTCCAGGGTCAGTCCTCTAAAGTTCCCTGCATCTCTAAAGCTATAACCCTCTAGAAAGCCTTGTGAGCCATGGTTTGTATGGACTTTGTTCCCCTCCAAATATTATTAATAGCAATGGGGACTTCAGGGACTTCTCTGGACCCAGCCAAGTAATACTCACGACCACACAGCCATCTGTCACTCCCAAGGACGTCTCCTTTTTAAACAATTGTTAGGGAACATCTATAAAAACCAGTTTCTCTGCTGGTTGGCTGCCTGGTGCTCTGGCTCCCAATGGGCCATTCTCTTTTTTGGATTGGGACTCACAGGGACCAAGGGAAAGCAGTTGTGGTGTGACACACCTTGAACAGGAGATGCTCTAGTTTGGTTTTTACAAATGCAGTGGGAAGGAGACAGGATTTGGAGCCGGAGAATCTGGATTTGAATTGTACAGACATAGGGGCTATACCTGTGATCTCATTTATATTGAGAACTTCCAGGTGAGGAAATTCCCTCTACCAGTTCAGGTCAGCAACTCTCCATGACTTAGAGTCCTAGGGAGTTGCCAAAGGAACAGAGAGGTTAAGTGACTCACCCAGGGTCATGCAGTATGTGTGTCAGAGGTAACTCTGCCATTTACCACCTGGGTGACCTTGTATAACTCAATCCACCTTTCTAGAGCTCCTTTTTCTCATCTGTAAAACAAGAGACTTGGCCTAGATCATCTCTGATTTCTCTTCCTGCTTTACATAGCTGATCTACATTACGGTTATTGGGTTCCTTTCTAAATAGGGGAGGAGGGGCAGGGAAGGGATCAATGTAATTGTGAGACATCACTCTCTAACGTGGGAGTGCGGAGCCAGGGATTGCCAGGCCACTTGTCCTTTATGTCCTACTGACCTTTAATGAAGCAGCTTTTATAATCCCCTGGGTCATGGGGCTTTACAAAGCCTTAATTTAAGGATTATTCACATAATAGGCTGCAACAGCTTCAACATCATATTGTAGTGGAGGCATTTCAGGCCAAAAGAGTGGTGCTCCTTTGTCCTCCCTTTCTAGGCTCTGTTCTCTACAGTTTCTTTGGGCACAAGGAGGATACAAGAGATCCCCAAAAGGTAGCACAGTTTTAAGCAACCTAAAAGTTTTGTCTATACCACCTACTTCCTCTTCCTCTCCTCCTCCTAACTCTTCAACCCTTTCCATTCTGGCTTCTGACCTCTTTGTTCAACTAAAACTGATCTCTATGATAGACTAGGGGTGAGGAACCTCAATCTTAATGTCCTCAACCTCTTCACTGTATATATAACTGGTGAGCGTCCTCTTCTGTTGCAAATTCCCTCCTCTGTGAGTCTTCATAACACTAATCTCTCCTGGTTCACTTCCTACCTATTGATCACTCCTTTTCTCTCTCTCTCTCTCTCTCTCTCTCTCTCTACATATATATATATGTGTGTGTATATATATATATATATATACACACACACACACATATGTATATGTATATATATGTATAGAAGTATGTGTATGTATATATGTGTGTATATATAGCATACATAATTATTTTTATTTAGTTCATTAAACATTTCCCAAATACATGTTAAAAATTTTGCAATTTTTAAAACTTTTTTTATTTTTAAATTCTTTCCCTCCCTCTCACCACTCCCCCATCCCTGAAAAGGCAAGCAATGTGATTTTGATTATATACGTGAGGTTACGCAAAACATATTTCTATTTTAGCCATGCTGCAAAAGAAGACACAAACAAAATAAAACAATAAAAATATAGAAAGTTTTTAAAAAAAAGTATGCTTCAAATTGCATTCAGAGTTCCTCAGTTCTCTCTCGGGAGGTGGGTAGCATTTTTCAACATGGGTCCTTTGGAATGGTCTTGGATCAGAGTAACCACATCAAAGCTGATCATGTTTACAATATTGCTAATACTGTACACAATGTTCTACTGGTTCTGTTCACTTCACTTTGCACCAGTTCATAGCAGTCTTTCCAGATTTCTCTGAAACCTATCTGCTTGTCATTTCATGTAGCACAATAGTATTACGTCACAATTATATAATACAACTTGTTCAACCATTCTCCACTTGATAAGCATCCCATCAATTTCCAAGTCTTTGTCACCACAAAAAAGATTTGCTATGAGGAATAGTTTACCTGTCAGAACTATGGAGAAGGGAAGAATTTGTGACCAAACGAGAGACAGAGAACATTAGAAAATGTAAAATGAATAATTTTGATTACATTAAATTCACAAACAAAACCAATGCAACCAAGATTAGAAGGAAAGCAGAAAGATGGGAAATAAATTTTTCTGTGTTTCTGATAAAGGCCTCATTTCTCAAATATATAGAGAACAGAGTTAAGTTTATAAGAATACAAGTCATTCCCCAATTGACAAACGGTCAACATATATGAACAGGCAGTTTTCAGATGAAGAAATCAAAGCTGCCTATGCTCATATGAAAAAATGCTCTAGATCACTATTGATTATAGAAATGCAAATCAAAACAACTCTGAGATACCACCTCACACCTATTAAACTGGCTAACATGAGAGAAAATGAAAATGATAAATGTTGAAGATGTGGGAAAATTGGGACATTAATACTTTGTTGGTGGAGTTGTGAATTGATCCAACTATTCTGAAGAACAATTTGGAACTATGCCCAAAATGCTAAAAAACCGTATATACTTTTTGCTTCAGCAACACCACTACTAGGTCTATATCCCAAGAAACCAGAAAAAAGGGAAAAGGACCGACATATATAAAAATATTTATAGCAGCTCTTTTTTGTGGCAGCAAAGAATTGAAAGTTGAGGGAATGCACATCAATTGGGGAATGGCTGAACAAGTTGTGGTATATGAATGTAATGGAATGTTATTGTGCTATAAGAAATGATGAGCAGCTGGATTTCAAAAAAACCTGGAAAGACTTACATGAACTGATGCTGAGTGAAGCGAGCAGAATCAGGAGAACACTGTACACAGTAATAGCAACATTGTAAGTGTATCAGACTAAGATAGACTTAGCTTTTCTCAGCAATACAATGATCCAACATAATTCCAAAAGACTTAAGATGAAAAATGCTGTCCACATCCAGCAAAAGAACTATCTATGGAGTCTGAATGCAGACTGAAGCATACTATTTTCACTTTTTTTGTTTTCTGTGGCTTTTCCTTTTTGTTCTGTTTCCTCTTTCACAACATTACTAATGCAGAAATTAGTTTAGATGATCGCACAGATTGCTTGCTATCTTGGGGAAGAAGGATGAGAGAGAGGGAGGGAGAAAAAATTCAAAACTCAAAAATCTTACAAAAAATGAATGTTGAAAACTTTCTTTATATTTAATTGGAAAAAATAAAATACTATTTACAAGTTGCTATAAATATTTTTGCACAAATAGGTCCTCTTCCCTTTTCTTTGATCTCTTTGGGATACAGACCGAGTAGTGGTATTGCTGGGTCAAAGCGTGTGCAGTTTTATGTCCCTTTGGGCATAGTTCAAAATTTTTCTTCAGAATGGCTGAACTAGTTCACAACTCTACCAACAGTGATTTAAAGTCCCAATTTTTTTTCACATTCCCTCCAGCATTTCTCATTTTCCTTTTCTATCATGACAATCAATCTGAGAGGTATGAGGTCATATCTCAGAGTTGTTTTAATTTGCATTCCTCTAATCAGTAGTGTGATTTGGGTCATTTGTGTATGATGATTGATAGCTTTGGTTTTTTTCTTCTGAAAACTGCCTGTTTATATCTTTTGACCATTTGCAACTGGGGAATGTCTCTTATTTTTATAATTTTGGCTCAGTTCCCTATATATTTCAGAAATGAGACCTTTACCAGAAAAACTTGTCGCAAAAATTTTTCCTTTTTTTGTTTTCCTTTTAAATGTGGATGTGCTAGTTTCATTTGTGCAAAAAACCTTTTAATTTCATGTAATCAAAATCATCTATTTTACTTTCTATAATCTCCTCTATCTCTTTTTAGTTATAAACTCTTCTCTTATCTATAGATCTGATAGGTATATTTTTTGCATGCTCTCCTGACTGCTCCTTTTCCTAGGAACCACCATTGCTGGCTCATCTTCCACTTCATTCCCCCTAACTATATATATTTCCAAAGGTTTTACCTCATGCTCTTTTCTCTTCTCTCCCTATACTTCCTTTCCCTTGGTAAGCTCATCAGCTCTCATGGGTTTAACTATCATCTCTATTCAGATGACTCATATATCTCTGTGTACAACCTCAGTTTCTCCCCTCAGCTTCAGTCCCATATCATCAATTGCCTGTTGGAAATTTCAAGGTATATGTCCTTAACATCTTAAACACAACACATCTAAAAATTAACCCATTTTCTTTCCCTCTAAATCTTTTCCTCTCCCAAGCTTTCCTACTTTGAAAGGTGCCACCATCTTTCCAGTGTCTCATGTTCATAACCATCATGTCATATTGTATCCAATTTTGCCTACTTGCCACTTTGCCTACATTCCCTTTTCTACTGATGTGGCATCTCTTGCAAATGGCTGCTTCTCTTCCCTCACACAGCTACAACCTTAAGTCAGGCTGTCATCATATCTCACTTAGATTATTGCAATGGCCTCTCTCCATATGAGTCTCTCCTACATACTCAAGCACAGAGTTGATTGTCTGACCCCCCCTGCTCAACCAATTCTAGTGACTTCTCATTGCTTTCAGGATAAAATATAAACTCCACTGTCTGCCTCTTAAAGCCTTTCACAACATGGCCCCAACCCATCTTTTTCAGCCTCACTGGACATTACTCTCCATTCCACACTCCACAATCAAGCCAAACTGACCTTTTCTCTGTTCCTCACATAGGACTCTCAATCTCCCATCTCTGTGTGTGTGTCTTCACACTGATCATCCTTCATGTCTGGAATGCACTCCTTTCTTACCTTAGCCTCACAAAGTCACCCTTTCTTCCTTTAAGATGCATCTGAGACACCATCTTCTGCATGAAGCCTCCCTCCCAAATGACATTGTATTGAACTACTTTATTCACTTTATATTTATGCTGAATATATATTTATGGGTATTTATTGTCTCCTCCTACCCTGTATTTGAATATAAGCTCCTTATGAATGAGGATTATCTCATTCTTCGTGCTGCACCTCCAATGCCTTCCATAGTACCTGGCATACAGTAGGTCTTTAATAAGTGCTGACATAGAATTCCTGTATTCTTCCCCAGTGTTTAGCACGTAGTTTTGGTGGTGGCTGTTGTTGTTCAGTCACGTCCAACTCTTCGTGACCCCAATCAAGGTTTTCTTGGCAAAGATATCAGAGTGGTTTGCCATTTCCTTCTCCAGCTCATTTTACAAATGGGTTAACTAAGGCAAAAAGGGTTAACTGACTTACCCAGGGTCACACAGCTAGTAAGTCCCTAAGGCCAGATTTGAATTCAGAAAGATGAGTCTTCCTGATCCCAAGTCCAGTGCTCTATCCACTGGGCTACCTAACTGCCCTAGCACATGGTAGGCACTTAATAAATGCTTATTGACTGACTGACTATTTAGACTTAAATCAAATATATCAGTTTTTCTAAAGGTTAGACTTTCAGGCTTGTGGAGGGGTGGGGGCGGTTTGGGTGGACACTGACTTATCGGTACTATTTAAATCACATAGTTGGGGTGGTCATTTATTTTGCTTCGACATAAGACTGGCCCTGACTATGATTCAAATCAGGTCCCAGAAACAAATCCCCACAGTCAAACCCTAACAGGTGCAGCACCATTAGCACATGACTCGGTTCTAACCTTGCTCTTTTGTATCAGTGCAGGAAAGTTCCATTTTCTGTGACTGATTCTTGGTCTTTGATGCCTCCAGCAGCTAATGGCTTCCCCAAACTACCTTGAATAAGAGAGATAGTGTGCTATAATGGAGGGCAAACTGGCTTTGAAGCCAAGAAGATCCAGGTTTGAGTCTTAGCTCTGACACGTACTGGCTCATTGACTCTGAGCAAGACACTTAACAGCTCAGTGCCTCCCAGGCAAAGGAATAGCTAGCATTTATATAGTAAATACTATGTGCCAAGCATAGTGCTAAAGTGCTTTACAATTATTGTATCCTCACAATAACTCTGGGAGGTAGGTGCATTATTATCCTCACTTTAAAGATGAGGAAATTGAAGCAAACAGAAACTAAGTGACTTGCCCAGGGTGATACAGCTAGGAATGTGGTCATGGGCTATGTACTGAGAAAGAAGCAAATTTAGAAGCAAGCAACAGCTGTGTGCTCAGTATTCGCCTCCAGCCCAGTCTGAAGCCTACATCAGAATGACCAGGACAGGAATCTTGGACAAAAGGGGAATCTGCAAGAAAAGGGGAATCTGCAGTTCTGTTACTTCCAATCTTCAGAACTTTTCAGGCTGATAGCAGCTGCAGTCTACTGAAACTCTAGTCAAAACAAGCCCATAGACGTTTTGCTCAGACATAAGCCAAGTCAAAAAACTGTGGAACTCAGACCAGGAGGTCAGAAATCATAATTGTCCCTGGATCAGACCACCCTGGGGACATTTTGCTACTTCTCAGACTGAGATGAACCTGAGATCCAGGAACAATACAATACTTAATATTCCAAGAAAGCAGTAACAGAACCAGCCCAGATATTCTCTCCAGAAGTGAAAAGAGATTGGCCCTAATATAACACTGGAAGCAAGGAAATCAGCTGGAGGAATGAGCAAATAAGAAAAGAATCCTACCATAAAAAGCTATTATAATGACATGGAAGCTCAAGATATAGTCACAGATGAGAATGACTCTAAAACAGCTACAAGCAAAGCATCAAAGAAAAACATAGTTTAGGTAGAAGTTCAACTACAATCACTGGAAAATACAAAGCCAGATTTAAAAAATAAAACTTAAAATGTTTTTTATAAATAAAATGAGAGTGGTAGAGGAGGGAAATGGGAAAAGAAATGAGAACTATCAAAGCAAAAATTGGAAAGGAAATTAATTCCTAGGTACCCAAGAAGCTCCCTGAAAATTAGAATGGACTAAATAGAAACTAATGGCTGACAGGATACCAAGAAAAAATTTTTAAGTCAAAAGACCATATATATATATATATATATATATATATATATATATATATATATATATCTAAGGTATCTCTTAACGAAAGCAACTGACCTGAAAAATTAACCTGACCTGGAAAAAACAACTGACTTGGAGGAAAAAAAACAATATCCTAGTATCTTATTTCAAGAAATATTAAAAAACTGCCAAGATTTCTTAGAATCGTAAGACAAAGTAGAAACAGAAAGAGTCCATTGGTCATCTCCTGAAAGAAACTCCAAAATGAGAACTCCAAAGAAAATTGTTGACCAAAATCCAGGGCTTCCTGGTCAAAGGAAAAATACTGTAAGCAGTCACAAAGAAAGAATTCAAGTAGTAAGGAGCCACAGTCAAAATAACACACAATATAACAGCCACCACAATAAAGGAACAGAGAGCTCGGCATACAATATCTCAGAAGGCAAAGGATATAGGCTTACAACCAAGAATAACTTAAACAGCAAAACAGAGAATAACTCTGCAGGCAAAAAAATGTATCTTTAATCAAATAGAGGACTTCCAGGCATTGCTGATGAAAAGACCAAAGCTGCATAGAAACTTTGAAATATAAACATAGAAGTCAAAAGAAACATAAAAAGATAAACAAGAAGAAGCAAACATAAAAAAGAATAAACTGTTTACATTATAATATATGATACCATATGTTCCCTTAAAACTCTTACTCAAGGGTCATAGATGGAGTTAATTAAACAGAGAGACTGGTGATAGTTCTGGTTTTTTTACAATCCTAAAAGAAAAAGTTGGGGGTGAAGAGTGGAATATACTGAGGGGTAAAGAGAAGAGAGAGGAAGGATCTAGAAAGCTCTATTACATAATCAGGTTATGTAAGAATCTGTAAGAGGAAGGCATGATGGGAGCCACTGACAACTGACCCTCACCCTCATTTGAACTGGTCAAAAAAAGAAAGAACACACACACACACACACACACACACACACACGCAGAGTTTGGTACAGAAATAAATTTCACTTAACAGGGAAATAGAATGGAAGCAAGAAAAGGAAGGAGTGAATGAAAGAAGTGTATATTAAGAGGGGAATTAGTTCTAACTAAAACAAACTTTAACCAAGGATGTACAAAAATATTTATAGCACCTCTTTTTGCTATGGCAAAGACTTAAGAATCAATGGGATGTCCACTAATTGGTGAAGGGTAGAACAAGTTATAGTATAGAAATGTAATGGAAATATTAATTTAAACAAAACTCTATATACAGAAGAATTCCCTGTTAGAGGCACACTGATGCTTGATTCAAGCAGCAAAATGTCATTTGAAAAGAGGAACAATTGGAGGACTTCTGCACCTACAGGGAAGAACTCATCTGTTCAGACTCTGCTTTAGAAATCCTCTGTGTTTGTGGCAAGCACTCTTGGTAAACATCCATCTCCTTGTTATATGCCTTATTTGATAATAGTAATCAGAAAGTTGGGCATCTAGGTGGCACAGTGGAGAGAGCCCAGGCCTGCAGTCAGGAAGACTCATCTTTCTGAGTTCAAATCTGGCCTCAGACACTCACTAGCCGTGTGACCTTGGGCAAGTCACTTAACACTGCTTGTTTCCTCATCTGTAAAATGAGCCGGAAAAGGAAATGACAAATCATTTCAGTATCTCTGCCAAGAAAATCCCAAATGGGCTTACGGAGAGTTGGACATGACTGAAAATGACTGAACAACAGAAATGAAAGTCATTGAACTCTTTAGTTACGCCTTTCAAAGAATCTTCTGGGATTTTGCCATAAGCAGAAAAGAGACCTGGATGGAGAATAGCTTTTTTTTTCAAGATTTCAAATTCATCATACCCCACAAATTGATCAAAAATTAATTTTGTAATTAATCCCACTTGTAATAAGTGGGATTTAAACCTTAGATACTCTTTCTTTCTTTTTCAACATTCACTTTTCTAAGACTTTGAGTTTTAATTTTTCCCTCCTCCTTCTCTCCCTTCCCCCAAGATGGTAAGCAATCTGATATAGGCTATAAATGTACAATCATACTAAACATATTTTCACATTAGTCATGTCGTGAAAGAGGAATCAGAATAAAAGGAAAAAACCATGAGAAAAGCAAAAAAGAAAGAAAATAGTATACTTTGATCTGCATTCAGACTCCACAGTTCTTTCTCTGGATGTGGATAGCAGCCTTTGCAAAGTCATTTTGCTCTACCAAGTCTAATGTAGCCTGAGAATCAATATACGCAAGATTTTCTTTAAAGAAAAAGAAAAGAAAAACACCTGAAGGCAACCAGGTTTTATCAAGCCTAATCGTCCAGATAAAGCTCCCTTCCGGACTTGTTCCTTAAATGTCTCCAGTGTATACTGTAACCATCCCACCACTCTCACCTTCATGCAGGTTAATTGCAGCAAAAATGAATCAGGCCTGCTGCCAGAGCCACTGTTCTCCCTAGCCATTGTGCTAACAAAATGATCCCAGACTTCTAAACCTTGGCTCCCTTTATTGCTTTATAGACAGATCCCACATAAGCTAGAAGTTGTGTGCTCATTCAAATCAGCAACCTCCCATTTAGCTTATGGACTCCTACTTCCTTTTGTGAAGTTGGAGTTTGTGATGAGAGGTGCATGAAATACACCCATATTTGCCCATGTACAGCTGTAAAAACTAGACCTGAAAACTGGTGGGTCCGTGCTCCTCTGAAGGAAACTCACACAACATAGCCCCAAAGTAGAAAAGGGTCACGAAAATAATGATATTTGGCTGGCTGTGCCTTTCCATTGCTTTCAGCTGACATTTTTCCAAGCAATCACTAAGTAGTTATTAATTGCCTAATATGTGCCAGACACTGTCCCACCCACTGGAGATAAAAGACAAAATAATACAACAGTTCCTGCCCTCTTAGAGTTTACATTCTCTTGGGGGACAAAAACATGCATACATAAAAATATATATAAAATATTTGGAGTGCTTTCCTTTAAAAGTGGACCTTATTTTTTGCCCTGAATTACAATGCTGGCCTGTTTCAAATGAACCATATTCACTCATATGACATGAACCATGTAATAAGCCAGATCTTCAGTCCTGGAATTATTTGGACCAGCTGACTCTATTGAGCAAATGAACTGGGTAATTGCTACATCTCTGCCTCCTTTCATATCAGTTCGATGTGGTCTCTGCTATGGGTTTTACCATCCAAGTTATTTGGAGAATCCTTCCAATCCTCTTCTTTTTGCCCTTATAGACTCAGTCTATCTAGTTTTGGGAGTTTCTTCCCTAGGGCTACCCTGCTCCATCCAAGCATTCACAGTCTAGGTACAAAGCAGTAGTCTCCTGCTTGGTCCTTTGCTTCCTGCTACAAAATAACAGCTATTCAAAGGAAGTCAGAGGTTGCCAAATATGCAGTATCAGGCCAGCAGGATTCACTCCAAATCATCCTTACCCAGTTTCTGAAAATGAGAATTTGTGACCTAAAACCTGGGACAGTATCTTAACGGAGGGGAAAGATGGTCCACATGAAGTCTTCTGTGTAATTTCCTGCTGGACAACTGAAACGGTTTGTGTCATTTCGAACATCAGTTTCTTGGGCTAAACATGATCTCTGCGACATTTCGCCATAATGAAGACCAAGGCCAAGTGCCCCCATCCCAGTCTGGGCTTGAAGCAGATTTCTGGGCTGCAGCATCTAGACTACAGTATTATCTAACTGCCTGATCAATACTTCTGTTCCTACTGAGTGAGAATTCCCAGTGAGCTGGGGGACAGGACAAGCTTAAAGGGCAGAGACTGAGGAAAGAACCTGGTTATCCATGTGTTTTCCAACCTTAGACACTCAATTAAGTCTAGAATGACACAAAGCTATCTAAACGACTAGCCAAAAGAAATAAAAGAGATGTGGAAAATCCCAATCCAAGTCTCTCCTTGGAGAAGACCAAATATTCTCTGTTCTCCTTCCTTTAGTCCAGGGCTTAACTCTTTTGCATCCTGGACCCCCTGACACTCCTGGGCAGCCTATGAACCCCAACTCAAAATCATGTTTTTAAATGCATAAAATACATCAGATTACAGAGGGAGACAATTACATTGAGATACAGAGATCAAAGTACAAATTCACAGACTCTAGGCTAAGAACCTGTGACTTCCTATGAATTACTACTCATGCCTGTTGACAATACCTAAAGGACTCTACCCATGAAAACGTTCCACTTTCCACTGCTTGTCCATGGTCTTTGACTTTCCCTGCCACAAACTGATGCTTTCCTAGGCCAAGTGGTAATCTTCAAGGTTGCTTTGTCTAGCGCATACTCCTGAATGACTAGAATAGAAAGACAATAAATGCCCGGCTAGGTGTTTCCTCACACCAAACATGAGATGGAGAGATGGGGGAGGTAGAGATGGGGAGAGAGAGATACAGAGACAGAGCAGAGAGAGACAGAGAAGGAACAACGGGTATCAAGTCATATTCAATCAACTAATAACCAGTAAGAATTGAGGGAAAAGGAGTGTCTTTGTAGAAAGAATTCTGTGCATTTGTAATAACGGCTGACATTTACACAGTGCTTAATGTTTGCATTATTTCATTTCAGGTGGGTGATAGAGGTTTCATTATGCCTATTTTGTAAACGAGGAAACTGAGGCCCATGGCCTCAGGGCTCGTCCCTGATTACCACAGCTACTATGGTCAGGGGCAGGATCTGAACTTGGATCTTCTTAGCTCCAAGGTCAGCCCTTACCCACTACCTCAGGTTGCTTCTCTTCCTTTTAATTTTACAGATGAGGGAGCTGAGCCCCAGAGAACTGAAATCCATGTATCTAGAGCCCAAGGAAACCTCCGAGTCCATCAGGTTCAAACTTCATTTTATGAATGAGGAAACTAAGTCCCAGAGAACTGAAGTGACCCTACCAAGGACACCGAGACAAACAGGAAGAGTCAGAGCCAGGTCCTCTGACTCTGTCCAGCATTTTGTCTTCCCATGCTTCACATTATACCCCCCAGAACCATTACAATCTCATAAACTGATGACATTGCTCATTTGTGTATCTGATTCTCACTGTTACTTGGAAAAGAGAATTTTACTCTGGCCATGGCTTGGGTAACCTATCTGTATAGGGCAAGTCCCGAAGTCTGTTCCCTAATTCTGGAATAATGCTGTGCACTCAGGTTCAATCCACATGGATGCAGCCCTCCTGTGTCTTACACACATCGTGTTCTTTCTCATGGACTGTTGGAACTTGTTCCCTGTTTGTCTTAGCAGAACCAGAGAGCCCATTTCCTTCCTGGTGAGCCAAAGGCTGTATTCTTGAATGTGTGAGAGATCACATCACACAAAAAGACTAAGCCTGCCATTTGACACAAAGCTCTGACTGACATCATGCCAAAAATAATACTTCTATAGATCTGCAATCTCATCAATGTGGGAACTTTCTCCAATGGTGTAGATTACCATGCATCACAATCTTTACTTTTTTTTTAGTTAACAAGCGTTTATTTTCTCTGATTCCTAGATTGAAATTAAGGAAATTAACACCCATATAATACCAGGCTCAACATACACTTTTGGTAATGTAAAATGGACAATAACAGGTATGGAGAGAATCTTAATAAAAACACATAAAATATTAACTAAACGTGGGACCAATTTTCTAAGGCAGCTTGAAAAAGATGAACACTTCCTGGTTAAAAAGCAGGATGGAATATTCATACATAGATATTCTTAAGGCACATGGTAAACATGTTAAAAACTTACAGAAAACACCTCTGGAACATACAGACATCATGTCAGTAGACAATAGCATAATCTGTCAATACGTACACAGCACTAGGTTTGACAAATATAACCGAAAGTAGATTTCCTTCAAATGGAACCAATGATACATCCAAATACCAAGAGTAGTATAAAAGCTCTCCATTGAGACCATCCACATAAACTTTACCAATAATGTGCATACAAAGAAACATCAAGCAAATGGCTGAAACACAGATTTGCCTCATAGAAGCAGAGGGGCTCATGAGAGTGATTCAGGCATAAATTGCTGCCACCAAAAATTTCAGAAGGATAATCTTGAAAGAGGACAGAGTTATTGATCAATGAAACTTAAACAAGAAAACAGTAAACACCATGCAACACAGCACTGCAGGTTGCAAAATCTTCTCATTTATCTAACAAGACAGAATCTGTTGACCAGAATTAGACATCAGAAGCTCAGTATCTTTCAAAAACAGACAAGAAACTGCAACAAGTAAAGACCTCAAACTATCTTTGAGAATTCAAAACCAACAAAGTGTACCAGAAGCATTATCCCAGACAAAACAGTTGTCCACAATCTCTGGGACATAACATCGATCCATCAAATACAAGAACACTTTTAATACATGACACCATATCAAACATTCAATTACCTAGTTACATGAAACGAATAGCTCTCAAAACACAGAGATCTAGCAGAAGAGGTTAAATCCAGTTACAAATAGTATGAAGTGCATAGCATGCCTGCCATCCTGTCTGTTACTGGAGCTGGACTGAAGATGCTTTCAGGGAGTACGAAGAACATGAACTTACATCCCAATGCTCTTTTTCAATCACAAAAAGTAGTAATTTTATCCGTATATAGTCATATTCAGAGCATTAAATATAAAATAACTAATAACCAACATGTATTTAGTGCTTTAAGATTTTCAAAGACATATGTATAGTTTGTGTTCATATGTATGTATGAACATCTTACATGTATACATATATATAGCATACATGTAGCACACATATGCATTGTCTATGGGTCGAGACCTCATACAAGGTTGTGAAAAATTTGGCAACAGTAAAAGGTTTCTGAGCACACAGCCAATGACCAAAAATCAATTCAAAATCAAATGCATAATTTATCCAAGGTGTTCCTGGCAGCACTTGCCACAACTTCACTGAAGCTTTGGTTCTGAACACAAACATGGGCACTCTGCACTGTGTCTGCCCTCAGGCTACACAGCACCAATGAATGCAGCTGAACCATGAAAAGGGGGATCAGGAGTGGGAAGAGTTTAAGAAGCCCTGGTCCATGCTGATGTTGTTGATGACAATAGTAGCTAACATTTGGATGGCCAGGCACTGGGCTAAGCACCTTACAACCATCTCAGCTGATCCTTACAACAATTCCGGGAGGTAGGTGTTATTATTATCCTCACATTACAGAAGAGGAAACTGAGACTGAGAGAGATTAAGCAGCTTGCCCAGAATTAGCTAATAAGCATCTGACGAGGGAATCAAACCCTGGTCTATTTCATTCCAAGTCTACCAATCCATCCACTATTCCATGAAGGGCAGAGACCTGAGCCAGAGCCATTTCTATCTGAGCACCATCAGAAAATATGGGCACAATGAGATGGGGAGGAGTTCAAGAAGAATTTGAACCCTACAGAACTATGATGAGGACTTGATGACAATAACAACAACAAGGAAGCACACAGACAACTGTGGTCCAGTAGTAGAACTGGAAAACCCATGAAATACTACATTTAAGATATTTGCTTCCAATCAGTCTGTTTTCCTTCAGAGAGGGGAAGATGCTTAGTAAATACAGTTAATTAGCACCTAATCAGGCTAGCTTTGGCCTCTGTCTTTTCTCAGGGATTACTTGGGTTGTGTATTTGAAGCTTGCCTGGATAGTGGACATCAACTGCCAATGGGCAGATGACCAAAGTTAGGTCAGGATCAAGGCTGACGGTTCTCAAACTGAAGGGTGTATAGGAATGGTATCAGGCTGGAAGAAGTGATCTGCTTACAAGGGGCACACACCTCTTTGAGATCCTGCCTTATCTTTAACAAGCTGCTTTATCATGGCTATAGGGACCCGAACAGGATCCGAAGGATGGAGGATCAATTCAATAGCCAGAATAAAATATGTGGAGAGATCAATGTTAGCAAAGCTGCCCTCCTCCCCTTCACTGCTTATGGTTATCTTGGGCCCCCCTGTCTCCTTTCTAATGTCCAGGGCCTCCTATTCTGATAGCCTATTTGGAGCCCTCTAAACCCCAGATCCAACCCTCTTCTACCTATCTTTGACATTGAAATGTATCTGGCCGTATGTATGAGAAATTAATCAATTGGGGCAGTGTGGGGTAGTAGACATAGAGCCAGCCTTGTAGTCAGATAGAGGAAATAGAGAGCTACTGCAGTTTATCAAGCAGGGGCTTGACTTTGTCAGACCCGTACTTTAGAAATCCATTTGGTGGCTCCTTAGAGGATAGAACAGAGTGGGACAAGGCAGCCTGCTCTCCTTCAATTAGTTCTGGGACTAACTCATTATTCATTTGTACATATACAAAAAACCATAGGAACAGAAATACATAGAGAAAGTCACCCAGATAACAATAGTCACGAAAGCTGCCCCATTCTACCACAAAAGATTCCTCGCCTGGCTCTCGCTCTTCCTCCTTCTAAAACACCCCGTTCCACAGTCATAGTCTAAAAGGTATTCCAATGCCAGACTAGAAACCCAAGCTATGGCTGACATTACACACTGTCTATAGGCAGCCACAGCAGAAGAGAAGTCAATGTTTTGTCCAACTGTTGGCATCAGCATTACCTTCTTGTACCACCTATTGATCGGTCATTCCGCCTCCCTGTTTACAACTCAAATTACATTATACAGGTGGTTTACCTTCCATGTATGTGTGAGGCCAGGTCTGAAAAAAGACTCACACCTCATCTAGTAGTGAAAAATGCCAGAGTCTTTTCAACCAAGTAGAGAGGGTCCCTAACTCCTTAGGTAATAGAAAGGCAAGCCCCATGGGGATGATGCAGACACAGGGAAAGGCCTCTTTGGGGAGTAAAACATGCCTACTCACACAACATCACCTTGTTCCATTCCCTCACACAAAGAAGAGTAGAAAGGGACAGGTAGAGCCAAATAATTTGGTTTTCTTGGATTTGATGGCTTAATGTTGACTCACTGATTCAAACAGATAATAAGAGAGAAACTTGTTGCCCTTGATTTTCTTGGATTTCATCCATTGTTACCTTGGAAAGACATCCAAAGTGAGCTTTTTAGGGCATTTTATGGTTAGTATTATTCATTGAGTCATTCCTTGGAACACTATCTTTGGGTGCAATGTGACAATGTTCAAGGTCACTCCTATTTATTGCTGATGTCCCCCGGAAAAGAATCTGGCAGGGGGAGCTTTCTCCCTCCAACATGAAAATTAATTGGCATGACTGTTTCTGGCCCAAGAAGTCTCAATTCATCTGGACTCACTATTGCACATTTTCAACAACAATTTAGCTTCCATGACTTTAACTAACAGATTTATATGTCCGTCTGCCATACGTAGCCAGTTTTGCCAAATTCACTTCTTTACCACCAAGTTACTTTCCAACTTTGATCATTATCTTCGCCTTGGTGGATACGATATGGATTATACAAGGGACACACCAATACTGAACTTATAAAAGGACTCATCATATCTGGATTTCTTGCCAACCCCTCCTCCTGAAAGGGCATCTTTGTTACAATCATGGTGTGGAATGAATGTTAATATGTCCTATATCCAGGCAGCAATTTCTTGGCCACATTTTTGGCATGAATAGTAATACTTTATGGGCACAAAGATCTGTCTTCTGGTAAGTTCAAAGTTTCAAAAATGGATGTATGTTATCCCCTCAGTATCCCTGGGGAAGCAAGGAGGGAACACAACACTTTTCTTCCATTTTGCAGATGATGAAACTGAGGACTGGAGGGACTGTGACATGAGCAAGGCCACATAAGAAATGAGTGGCACTACTCCAACCTCAAGTGGCAATTCATCCACCAGTCTCCACTCCCTCTCTTTGGATCTTTAGAACAGAGACACACTAGTATGAATGCCAATGACCTGGGGAAGATGCTTTCAAAATCATAAGTCTTCCAGCAGCTGTAATGTATTCCATGGGTTTTCTACTGATTAGAATCTACTCTTCAGTTATTAAAATCATCCATGTGAATTTGTTCTGGATTCTCCTTTTAAAACCTATCACTTTTATTTAAGTAGCATTTCTTGGTGTCTGAGATTTAGTGTCATCTTTTAGGTAATCAACAATCAAATGCTCTATTTCCAGAATATGTAAGATACACACAAGGCAGGAGTAAAAGCATTTAATTAAGACAGGAAGCAACAGAAATAACAAGGAAAGGAATCCACTAGTAAATGGATTCCCTACACTCATTCATACACGATTCCCTATACTCATTCATACACAGGTGTCAACTTCTAACAACTCAATTATAGTAAAACTGTCCTTTAATGGCTCTGATTCCCCAGCCCAGTGAAAGGACAAATCCCCCTGATTTGGGAGGATACACTCACCTCAAAACTCATGGTCCAAGGGTAAATGTTCAGAGTGAAACACTATTTGCCTCTTAGAGTTTCTTTTCTAGGAAGCTTACCAGAGTCATCGGGGTCCGGCCATAACTCCTGGATTTAGGGATACCTCGATCTGATTCTTCATTGTCCTTTTTTGTTTCCCCTTCCAACTAAGGGCCCCACCTTGCTTCCTACTTTTCTGCTCATGCTACTCATTCTGAGTACCTTCTCTTCCTCATGCCTACTGTCCACATTGTAAGCTTTCTGCCAAACAGAGAACTCTCCACAAATCAAAGATTTCCTAGATGCATCCTTAAACTCTGCACTCAGACATAGAAATGTAGCCCAGAGAATTTCTCCCAAGGAGCAATGCTTCCTCAGCTTTATGCCATGTGGGAAAGGCAATCTTAGAAACATGGAGTCTGCACTTATTTTCTCTTACATTTCTACCAAGCTCTTAATAATATACTTTTATCATTCTCTTCATCCTTTTTCCCCTCTTCGGTTGGTTGACTTCTAGACTAGATGGTTTCACAATTTACTCCTTGAGGGCAGGGACTGTCTTTGACCTCTTTTTGTATCCCCAGAGATTTGCACAGTGGCTGGCACACAGTGACTGAATTTACCAACATGGTTCAGTACTTCAAATTTGTTGAAACTGAAATGCAAAGTGACCATCTGTCTGTAGTCCTAAGAACTCGATGCAATCTCTCATAGGTTTGAAATGAGTATTCTTAAAAGAGATATTTAGAAGACCACAGAGGCCATCTTTTTGTACACCTTAACCCCCTTCCTTCCCACCTAACACAACTTGCTCCTCCTTCTGCCCATAAAGCCAACCTGACCAAATCTAACCCTGCTGGGTCTGGCATCTTCAAGGGAGTTGGGACTAGGCCAAAAAAAGTATTCCAGCGTTTTCTAGCAATTTACCAGAAAAAAAAAAGATTAAGAAGGATTTATAGTGATTTTCAGTTGCATGTAAAGGAGGACTGGAGAGCTTAAGGGACTAGTAATAAATTCCAGAACCTTTCACCTCTGACTTGCCAGATCAAAAAATGGACCAGCTGACAGTGAAAGTGAGTGCCCGTATCCGCTTTTGCAGCCCTCTCTGGATGAGTTAATGGCCTGTCCTGCTGGACTGG
Organism: Trichosurus vulpecula; assembly: GCF_011100635.1. Lineage (NCBI taxonomy): Eukaryota > Metazoa > Chordata > Mammalia > Diprotodontia > Phalangeridae > Trichosurus > Trichosurus vulpecula. The sequence goes on from NC_050581.1 coordinate 178,055,129, forward strand.
ATAGAGTGTACCAAAGATCCTTGTAAAATACCTTTCCTGGACTCAGAAATAAATCCACAAGTGATTATGTCTGTTTCACGTTTCCCTCAACTCATGTTGCCAACCACTGTTGACCCAGCTTCCCTCCTAGATAAGGGCTTGGGAATTCCCATTAATTCTCCACAGCATTAACACATGGCCTTAAGACCATTTACTCACAAACGGGCTCGGTTTCTAAACACCATCAGTTCCTCTGTGTGGACACTTGAAGTTGGAGAAACAAATGGTCCCCACCGATCCTCTTGAGAAAAGTAAACTCCATTTATCTTCCTGGGAAAGTAAGTAAAAACAAACATGCTGGCTGCTTTGAAAATGGAGAGTTGGAATTTTAGCCTCCCCAACTGAAGGCAAACACTCTGAGGGTTTCTGGATCTTACTAGACTGGTCTAAGGCTCCTCAGCTTTACCTGGCTTATTGAAAAGATAAACTGACTCACAAGTCAGGCTTGGCTGCCCAGGCTTCCTTTGCCAATTTGAAAATTAAGCACCAGAGAGACACTCTTCATAGTTTCAACCTCAGGGTTCATTAGTAAACAGTTTATCTTCACCTTGTTAATATAGCAAGGTATTTAGCGTAAACTCTGAATTATTCAAAGCCTGTGAAGCATTCAGAAAGGCAGCTGCAGCGGCTGGCGGCTGCCTGGATTTTCCTTGTTTGGTCTCCCCCAGCATGCTGCGATGATAATGTGTTCTGGAGAAAAAGGAGATGGCTCCTGGTTTAGTCAGTTTCCCACAGCTGTGTTTATAAGCATCTTATTTTCTGGGTAGGTGAACAGGACATAAGTAGCTGGGCTACCGTAAGCCTGCGAGCATTCATTCAAGGGAGGCTCCATGCAGGCAGACCAACTGGAGAGTTGCATGAATTAGTCAATGATCAGCAATAATGGGTTGATACTTAAGATTTGTATATATTTGGGCACTTAGATGGCACAATGGATAGAGTAAGGAACACTCATCTTCCTGAATACAAATCTAACCTCAGACACTTGTTAGCTGTGTGACCCTGGGCAAGTCACTTAACGCTGCTTGCCTCAGTTTTCCTCATCTATAAAATGAGCTGAAGAAGGGAATGGCAAACCACTCCAGTATCTTTGCCAGTAAACCCCCAAAGGATCCCAGAGAGTCAGACACGACTGAAATGACTGAACAACAACATACGTTGTATTTATTCTGTTGCACCCGTTTAGTAAAGCTCCTTGAGGGAAGGGAGCATTTATGCTGTTGCCTTTGTTTCTCCAGCCCTTAGCACAATGTCTGGTAGACGGTGGGTGCTAAAGAAATGCTTGTTGACTGAGTGAGGAAATAAATGCCTTCTTTCCCTAATCTAACTTTCACATCTCTAATTAGGCACTCTCCCTAGCTCCAAGTCTGAACAGATCACTGCTGTGCTCAAAAATCTTCAGCAGCTCCCTATTGCCTACTTTGCAATATTATGCATATTATAATATTATTTTGCATATGCAAGATATGCCTAATTGCCACATTCCTTTGTCTCAGGCATTCAAGGCAATCCTGCACCACCCTTCCCCTTCAGCCTTTGTCATATATTCTACATTCTAGACCAACTGAATTAAGCTCTGTCCTCCAAATGTCCTGTGCCCTCCCATTCTGTTCTCCCTTCTTTTGCTTCATCAGTCAAAGTCCTACTCATCCTTTGATGCTACCTTTCCCCGTCTCCCAGGGAATATTAGTAAAAATCATGGCAGACACCAATAGAGCACTTTGAGGTTTATAAAGTGCTTTAAATGCATTAATTCATTTATGCCTCAGCAATCCAGTGAGACAGGTGCATTATTATCCCCATTTTACAGGTGAAGAAACCGAGACTGACATCAGCTTGTCTAAGGTCACAAAGCTGGCAAAAGTCAGAAGAACAACTGGAAGTCATCTCTCTTTTGACCAGAAGCCCATACTCTTCTGTCCTCCCTCTCAGACTTAGAAGAGTACGGGCCGGGCCATCTGTACTTTACTGACATACTTACCCATAAAGTACCATTAACACTTGACATCCCCATATGTCTCATCCCTCTACTAAATGCTAAACTTCATGAGGACAGGGACCATGTCGGTAGCTGCTAAGGACTAGTACCTAGAGCCTAGAGCTCTGCACACAACAAATGCTTCATGAATGTTGACTAAGTTGAATGATTTTTTTTTCCTTGACAGAAAATCTTCCACATAAATGGGTACCATAAAGGTCCCAGTTCAGAGCAGTTTTAAAAGGCTTTAAATGACAAATCAAGGCTGTGATATTGATTCTGGTGTTAACAGGGAGTCATGGAAGCTTGTTGAGTAGGGGAGTAACATGGGCAGGCTTGTGCTTTAGGAATTTGGTAGCTGAGTGGAGAATGGATGGGAAGGGGGAGGGTCTTAAGCCAAGCGACACCATTTAGAAGGCTCTTGCAATTGTCCAGGTGAGATTTGATGAGAGACTGTACTAGAAGTGCAGCTGTGTGAGTGGAGAGAAAGGAACATGAGAGCTATTATGACGATAGAAATGACAAGAATTGACAAGAGACTAGACATGTGTGGGGTGAGTGAGATTGGGGTCAAGGATGATGTGGAGTTCGTGGGTCTGGATGACCAACAAGATGGTGGTGCTCACAACACTAACAGGAGAACTGGGAGGAGGCGAAGATTGGAGGGGAAAGATGTCAGTTCCAAATTGGACATGTTGAGTTTGAGATGCCTAGGGGATATCCAGTTCTGCCCATGTAGATTCCTTACCTAAGAAGTCACCAAGAAGAAAAGGTGCTTACATTTCCTTCAGCCAGATTACCGTTCTTCTAATACTATTCATTTAGAATGCTTTCCTTGTGGTTGATTTTCAGATTTTGCTTCCTCTCATCTTTGCCTGTTATCATGCCACCCATCCTTTAAGGCTAAGCTCATGGCTTCTTCTTCACAAAGCCTTCCCTGACCACTCCAACAGAAAATGATCTCTCCCTATTATAAACTTCTATGATGCCTGCTTCTACCCACATGGCACTTACCTCCTTTGTATTGGCATCATCTGACTCTGCATCCCATCCTCCCAAATAGCAAGCTTTTTGTGAAGACCGGACCCTTGCCAGTTTCCCTGCAGCTGGACTCTCTTTTCATTAGAGTGTGAGCACCTGGACAGCAGGGTCTGTCTCATTTTTTCTATTTGTATGCCTAGTACTTAGCACAATGTTCCTAACGAGTGCGTAAGAAATGTTCAGAGCTGTAAACATCTTTGTGGCCCCCAGGATACCCCACACTTGCTTTTTACATAGTTTGGGGTGGTTATTCAGTCATTCAGTTGCGTCCAACTCTTTGTGACCCCCATGGACCATAGCACACCAAACTGTCCATGGGGGGTTCTTAGCAAAGATACTGGAGTGCTTTGCCATTTCCTTCTCCAGTGAATTAAGACAGACAGAGGTTGAGTGATTTGCCCAGGGTCACATAGCTAGTAAGTATTGAAGGCTGGGTTTGAACTCAGGTCTTCCTGACACCAGGCCCAGTGTTCTTTCTACTGAGCCACCTAGGAGACACTCAGAAAACAATTATTAGTAAGGAAAATAAACTATTTCCTAATACTAGTTTCAGGGAAGAGCAAAAGCTTCCATTGATAACAATGCTTTCATGTTTAATAAACACAGACATTATCTCATTTGATCACCACAATAACCCAGTTACAAGGATGATTTTATGATTGTTATTATTTATTTTATTTTTAATTTATGGAATAAAACAAGCAATTCCATAACACAGTATAATAAAAAAATGATTGCACCTGAAACTGCAAATCTATCATGTACAACTTGCTATTCCTTTTAAATATATAAGAAAGTTATCACGTACATTTCTTTTTCCCCCTTTTTTTCTTTCTTCTCTCACCCCCTTGCCTTAGAGGATAGCTACCATTACATACAAATATGTATGTGTGTGTGTATATATATGTATATATACATACATATATGTAAAATTATTCTATACATACTTGTATTTATCAACTGCACAGACCTCTTTCTTCATATGTCCTTTACACTTAACTTAGATATTTTGCAATAGTCCAAATGACTTACTTATTCACTTAAAGTCATTCTCAAAGCAATACTGCTGTTACTATATACAGTGTTCTCTTGGTTCTGCTCATTTCACACTTCATTGTTTCATACAAGTCTTTCCATGTTTTTCTAAGATAATGAAGCTTGTCCTTTCTTACTGCATAGCAACATTCCATAAAATCAGATTGAAATAATTGGGGAAATATTAATTGTTCATGGACAGACACAGCCAATATTAAAAAATGACAATTTTACTTAAAGTAATTTATATATTTGATGCCATCCCAACTGAATTACCAAAAAATGATTTTACTGCATTAGGAATACATAATAAAATTCATTTGGAAGAACAAAAAGTCAAGAACATCAAAGAAACTAGTGGAAAAAATGTAAAGGAAAGAGGTTTAGTAGGACCAGAACTTAAACTATATTATAAGACAGTGATTATCAAAACTATCTGGTACTGGCTAAGAAACAGAAAGGTAGATTAATGGAACAGAAGAGACATACAATTTGTAGCAGCAAATAAATATAATAAACTTATATTTGACAAGTGTAAAGACTTAAGATTTCAGGATAAGAATTTATTGTCTGTTAAAAAATTGTTTGGAGAACTAGAAAGCAGGATAACAGAAACTGGGCATAAACCAGGATCTTACACCATTTACCAAGATAAGGTCAAAATGGATGCTATCATTATCGCCATTTTACAGATAAGAAAACTAAGGCTAGAAGAGGTTGTAATATTTTCAACAGTACTGTATCAAAGTTATAAGACATGTGGCCCACAAATTGGGAAATATTTAGCAAAATAAATAAAAAATACAATAAAACATATGTAATGTTAATATGTGGTTTTCTAATATGTGGCAGGCAGAGATCTTTATGTTCAGTAGCCCCCATTTCCATGTGAATTTGATACCTCTGCACTATATGACACTGCCTCAACACTAACAAATGTGTTGTAGGTTAAGATTGTTTTTGGTTTTTTTAGGTTCCTAAACATGCTTTGTTACACTGGGTCAAGGTAACCCTGGGTTCTCAAAGGCCATGCCAATGTGGTACCATACAATCTCTGGCATGTTCTACCAAGCTCAGAGGGAGAGAGTCACCACCAGACTGTGTCTATTGTACAAGGAACACCCTTAGCAACATAGAAAGCAATTAATGAAAAAATTTTGTACCAGCGGCAAGGGCCACAAATCATGCTACGGACAAATAGGATGAAAGGAACCCTGTGACGCAGGGAAAAGTTGGGGGAACTAAATGAAAGTGGAAGAAAAAAAAAACAATTTTTCTTTCTAAGAGCCAAGGTCTGTCATTTCAATGCTGCAAAGAGACTAATTAAGTGCTGTGGGTAACCTATAAATGCAGAGGCACATGTATTGCCCTTGAGCCTTACAGCCCCATCTTAGTTACGCTTCTGCCTCTTAGAGTTGTTGTGGTTCAGTCATTTCATTCGGGTCCAACTCTTCATGAGCCCATTTGGGGATTTTCTTGACAAAGATACTGAAATGGTTCGCCATTTCCTTCCCCAGTTCATTTTACTGATGAGGAAGCTGAGTCAAACAGAGTTAAATGATTTGCCTAGGGTCACAGCAGCTCGTAAGTATCTGAACCTGGATTTGAACTCAGGTTTTCCCGATTCTGGGTCCAGAGTTCTCCCCACTGTGCCACCTAGCTGTAACTCTCTCACCAAAAGACAAGTTGATGGATTCTTTGGCTGTAGTTATCTATGAAACAAAGCGATACATTGGGAAATATGATGCGCCTATGTTTTAACAGGGTTCTATTTCTCATTACAAATCTGAGCAACATTGTAATGACTCAGCTTCTATCTTCCAAGGATAAAATTGCTACAAGAGAAAAGATTCAGGTAAAATGTTTCTGGAGTTATCCCCTCAGCTTTTATAGTCAACTCAACGATGAACAAAAGGATGATGAATTTTTAACCTTTGCTTGGTTTCCTCCCTACAACAACCCAGTTGTCCAGTACACACCTGAGTGACATACCCTGTTGTCTAATGGGTCCACAACCTTGCTCAGGAAGTGCAAAGGAATTGTAACTTAAGCTTAAGTACTTTGTATAGAACCAAGGCTGCTCTTAGGTTCTGGGTTCCTGGGATCACAGAATCATTAGTCTAGAGCTGAGAGAGGCAGAGAGAGACAGAGACAGAGAGAGAGAGAGGAGAGAGAGACAGAGAGAGAGAGGAAGAGAGAGACAGAGAGAGAGAGACAGAGAGACAGAGAGAGAGAGAGAGACAGAGAGAGAGACAGAGAGAGAGATACAGAGAGAGAGAGAGACACAGAGAGAGAGAGAGAGAGAGAGAGACAGAGAGAGAGAGAGAGAGACAGAGAGACAGAGAGAGTGACACAGAGAGAGAGAGATGTCTTGGAAGTCAGCTAGTCCAATTCCCCATTTTACAGATGAGGAAACTAAAGCTTGGAATAGTGAAATGATTTATCCAAGGTCACACAGGTATGGCAAATAGTAAAGCCAGGATTTGAACTCAGATTGTGTGACTCCAGGCTTAGTTCTACTCTTTCCATGTAACCCTCCCCCATTTCTCCAATGCTGACTCTACCACTAAAACTCCATTTCCTTATCTACAAAATGATGGAGTTGGACTAGGGGACTTCTAAGGTCCTCATGCAGTTCTGAACTTAAGACCCTAAGTAAAACATTATTGGAAAAATATTTAGTTTAAAAAATATACAAACTGCCAATAAAGGATTTAGAAATGATTCCCTATCATGGATTACCTATTACATTTGTAGACACTTTTTCTCCCTCTTTCCTGGTCTTCTTCTAGGTCAACGTTTCTCTGAAAATTTCTGGGGACACTCAATTATTTAAAGACAGGAGATAACTTTCCTAAGTGGGCAGATCAACTCTACCACATATCTTCATTCATTTAAACCTTAAAGGCCTTTTTATTAGGGTAATGCTAATAAAACGAAAACATCCCAAAGATGGGACCCACCTAGAGCCCTTATCTGCTATGGGCTTAGTTATCAAAGAAAATCTTAGGGAGGGATTTGCCAGTAGAATAAAAGATGAGGGTTGGCCACAAAGCCAAGAGAAAAGAATAGAGAATTAGAAGTGAAGACACCTTGACTACTTCCTAGGTGGGTCAAGGTTTCCTAAACTTGGGTTCAAATTTTACCTCTAATGTTTACTACCTGTGTGTGGACAAATCACTTAATTTCTTTGTGCCTTGGTTTTCTTACCTATAAAACAAGGAGGTTGGACTCAATGACTTCTAAGAAATCTATTATACTCCAATTCTAATCCGGGGATCTCTGGATAATGATATAACATTTTCGACTTTTAAGAGACTTGTCCCTGCATCTCTTTGAAATCTTTTAATGCAATTTAATATATTTTAAGAAGAAGGGCTAGAAAACATACCTCTTTAAAATTTAAAAAATAAATACTCAACCACAATTCAGCTAAAACCGTGTAAGGGTACACTCATCCAACCAGTGAGAAGGTCCATTTAATCAAGCCTTGCTGACCTTGATTTGGGATCATAGGAGTTAGAGGCATGAGGTACCTCAGAGGTCATCCAGCCCATCCCCTCCCTTTTACAGATGGAGAAACTGAGGAAGGGGAAGTGATACACACACAACTACTAGCTGAAGAGCCCAAATGTAAACTCATATCTTCTGACTCTTAATTCAGCATTCTTTGGCTTTGCCACATGCCTTTCCTCTTAACACTCAGCATTTCTATCTTCAGATTTGATGGCCTAATCTCTGCTCCAATCTCTGCCCCTCTCCATCTCTCACTCCTGGCACATCAATTTAGCTTCCTCTTTGCAGCTGACTCCCTCCCCACCCCCCTTGCCAGTATAATCAATCACTAGGCTTTTCCTATGAGTTCTAAAGCCGACTTGCAACTCGACAATGAATGCAAAGGGAAGTCATCTGATGAAAGGGCGCTGGGACTTCTTTCATCCAGGACATAGTTCTTCTGTTACTATTAATTTAGAATGTTTATCCAATTATGGCCTCTCAGATTTCTGGCTCAGAGCCAAAGGAATAACAAGGGCCAGGCTGAAAAATCTCCTCTTAATCCTCCCACTCTAGTCCTCCTCATGTTATAGAGGGTGGGAGCACAGACTAGGACAAATCACACACCAGGCTGGCCTTGTGGTTATTTCTGCAGCCCTGGGGAGCATGCGGCACTGGCCAAATGCTAACTTTATGGTGGCATTCTGATTGGTTTGTCGCGTGCAGTATGAATGTGACATTCAATTTCCTGCCTTCCTTTCTTTCCATAGGCCATCCCACCATGCCTGGAATGTTCTCCCTCCTCATTGCTGCCTTATAGAAACCCTTCTTCCCTTCAAGGCTCAGATCTAGAACCACCTCCTTCAAAAAGCCTTTCTGGATTCCCCTAATTGGTAGCACTCCCTTCTCCGACCTCCTCTTTCCAAAGTTACATACTTTGTCTTTGGACTGGACCCGTGATTTCATTGGTATACAGAATTCCCAATAAGTGATTGCCCTCTATCAATGCAGAACAATACCCATTCTGTAATTGACAAGCTTAGAGTTGTATCCTTCCCGGGGTACTGAGAGGCCAATGGCATGCCCAGGGTCATGGTTAGTATGTGTCAGAAAAAGGACTTGAACCCAGCACTCCCTAACTCCAAGGCTGTCTTTTCCTCTGTTAACTACTCCATACCACCTCTCTCACAGGTCTGGACCTTATCTTCTATGTGCTTCTTTGGGTACCATTTGTGCCCCTCCACCCTTTCTCTGCTCAGGTATGTAAAGTCCTAATGGGCAGGGAATGTTTTCCTTCTAGTCATTGGGTCCCACAGTGCCTCACAGGGACATATTTAACAAATGTCTGTTGAATACAATCAAATGGTTAAATTCAAGTTCTCACAGCATTGCAGTATCTCAGATTTGAAAGGGACCTCAGAGGCCAACCAGTCTGAACCTTACCTGGACAGGAGTCCTCTCGACAACATGCCTATCAAATGGTCAGCCCCCACCTGTGGAGGCAGGCCAACCTATGTTTGGCCAGCTCTGATTACTTTTTATTAACATGAAGTCTAACACGGCCTCTTTGCATCTGACCCTTGCAGCTCCTAATTCTGGCCCACCTCACCCCTAGGACCAAACAGACTCCCTCCAACCATTATTCCAAGGAATATCCTTCAGATACTCAAAGACAGTCACCAAGTCTCCTGGCTGAGTCTTCCCTTCCCCAAGCTTCTCCTCCCTATGTGTGGCTTGTTGATCCTCACAGTAAGTGATCCCAAAGCCTTCCATCATGAGATTAAAGAAATTTTGAGCTCAAAGAAATTTTAAAGGACACCCCTCCTTTTACAGACAAAGAAACCAAGGCAGGCAGTGGTTGAGTGATTCATCCTGGATCACAGCATGAGTAAAGTGTCTGAGGCAAGATTTTAAAGGCACATCTTAACTCCAAATCCAGCACTTGATTCACTAATCCCCATCTCCTCCTCCTCCTCCAGATGACCCCTGGCTTACCAATAGATAGGGTTACATAGTGAATGCTCACTTCTACAAGCAAATGACTGTACTCCAAATCTCATTTCTCCCCTTGGCCAAGTGAAAAAATAATATCTGATGAATGGGTATCAAAGCCTCTTATCTATTTGTTTCCTGGAAGGGGGAGAAATTGATCAACACCCTCAGCTGGCAATCCTGCAAAAATTCTGGGCTCTGGGATCATGAACACAGCTAGAGACCACAAATGAGAAACTCTGCAGTCCTTCTGGCCAGCAGGCCTGTGGGCTGAAAGTAGGGTGTGTCATTCTTTAACACATACATGGGGGCCATGGTTCAGGTCATATGGAAGGAAGAGACAAGTGAGTATGTTGAGCTAAGATTCAGGACTCTCCAGGGTCTTAGAATAACAAACTTAGGTACATAAACACTGCTGTATTCCTAATTAACAGGGCAGCTGGGTCACACAGTAGATAGAGCTCCCAGCCTGGAGTCAGGAAGACCCAAGTTCAAATCTAGCCTAAGAGACACTTGGTCCCTGTTTAACCCTGGGCAAGTCACTTAGCACTGTTTGCCTCAGTTTCCTCATCTGTAAAATGAGCTGGAGAAGGAAATGGCAAACTACTCCAGTATCTTTGCCAAGAAAATCCCAAATGAGGTCATGAAGAGTCAGGAATGATTGAAAGGACTGACCAACAACAATTCTTAATTAGTAGACCAATCTTAGGAAATCTGGCAACTAAGATGAATTTTGTTGGGGGGAGGTACAGAGGACATTACACGGTCATTGAGTGCATGTCCCAAAAAGACTGGTCCCAGTCTCTAAGGCATGGCAGACAACTACTGACCTCATTCAACCTTGGAGAGAAATCAGAAAAGAAGAGATGGGGGTGGGGATTCGGGGTGACAAAAGTAAATGTGAGAGGGCTGTTTGAGGGGGCACTGTGCAGTAGGGAAGACTGCTGTGGGGAGGAAATATGGCTCCAAGATGTCACCGCTCCAAGGAAATTCCTTAGTTACTGGGCCCTATTTACAGCCTTGCTCATTAGCCTCACATACCATTTCTCATGCTTGGGTGGCCAACAGTGATTGCTTAGGGATTCCCAGTGCTGGCTTTAAGTGTCCTAAAGTATAGACAAAAAGCCTTCCATGACTCCTCAATATACATTAGGCAACATTCGAGCTTCCTTGGGTGACATTCATTGACTTCTGCTGATTTTCCCCAACCTGTCCTTCTAACTCAATCTTTCACTAATGCTCTGAACATACTTTTTGCTACCACACATTGAACCTTTAGCCAGACTGGACTCCATGAGGTTCCCAGAACATATTCCATACTTTCCCACCTCCAGACCTTTGCTCAGGCTATCTCCCAAACCTAGAAAGTTCCTTTTCTGTCAGCCTCTGACTCCTCAATTCCTACCCATCCTGTAAGACCAGTGTACTGTAGATACCATTGCTTCCATGATGCATTCCTGATCATCTGGTCACCCTCTTTCCCTTAGCCAGAAGTTTTTCCTTTGAAATTCTAGGAGGCACCATAGTACACGAAGAGCTAGACCTTGAGTCAGTAAGCCCTGAGTTCAAATCTGGCCTCAGACACTTGCTAGCTGTTTGACCTTGAGCAAGTAACTCAACCACTGTCAGCCTCAGTTTCCACATCTCTAAAATGGGGATAATAATAGCACCTACTTCCTAGGGTTGTTGGAAGGATCAAATGTGGTAACACTTATAAAGTGCTTTGCAAATTATAATTACATAAATGCTATTATTATCATTAGTCTTATTAATAATATTGATAATTATATACTAATAACTCAGTTATTTTTTCAGTCATGTCTGATTCTTTATGATCCCTTTTGGGGGTTTTCTTGACAGATGCTAGAGTGCTTTGCCATTTCCTTCTCCACTTCATTTTACAGATGAGGAAACTGGCACAAATAAGGTTAAATGACTTGCCCAGGGTCACACAGCTAGTAAGTGTCTGAGGATGGATTTGAACTCAGTTCTTAGTAAATGCTCATCAATACCATCTGCCCTGGGTCACCTTGGGCCAATCACCTCATTTCTCTGGGCCTCAGTTTCCTCATCTTTGTAGATCAAATGGCTAGGATGGTCCATTCCAGTTTGAGTTCAATGACCCTAACAGAATAGGCAGTGTGGAACGTGGAACTCAGAGGGCCATGCTCACTGCAAGGCAATCCCCAAAGGACTTGTCTCAGGCAAACTGTAGAATTTGCGCAGATGAGAGTTGCGCCCTGAAACAACAGCTCCAATGTACATCCCGTCTTATCATGCCAGAAGATCCTGGGACACCTTCCCAAAGCTGTGAGCTCAATGAACAGCCCTGCCAGCCAAGACAAGCCACTGGCCTAAGGAAATAGGATGATATCTCTGACATCTTTGGCAAATGAATGCCCCCAAGAAAAGTGAAATGGTCAAAAGCCTATAAAACTTTCAGAGGTTATTAAGATCAGAAGAGCAGCCTTGGCCAACGGAGAGAACAAAGAAGGGGTGAACTTCCCCAGAAGATCATTGATCTGGAATTCCACTGGGTAATGAAGTCTTTGTGGACCAGGGTTGTGCTGGAGCTGAAGCCATGCACCAATGACAGAAAGATAGATGGAAAACTCTCTCTATAGCAGGCATCTTAGCTGAAATCTGCTAACTGTGTATTCAGGGATAATGGCAGAAAAGCACTTTAATACCACTGTCCAAACAGGATGAAGCTCCAAAGCAGCTGGCAGTGTTCCTCGAAGGACACGGGGCAGACTCTGGCATCATCTGAAGATGAGTTTGCTGAGAACACAGAGATGGGATTAAATAACACAAGCTGATTAATTGTTCTCCATTCCTCTGTCTGCCTCTTAAACTGTCTGCCTATGTCAGTTTGGTGTTTGTTGAAGATGGTTTTCAATTTTTAAGTCTTTTTTTCTCATTATTTTAATACTTAATTTAAAATATTTCATATTTTCCCTCATTATACTGATATGAGAAACTCAATAAATTATTCACGATAATGCAGATTATTCATAAAATGCTTTTTAGGCACCTCACAGAAATATGTGAACAGAAACCATTCTCCAGTAGATAAGTGGCCAGAGGATATAAACAGTTCTCAAAAGGAGAATTGCGAAAAATCTACTAAAAACCAATGAAAGAATGCTCCAAGTCATTAACAGTAAGGGAATTTTGAAACAAAACAACTCTGAGGTTTCACCTATTACCCAACAAATTTGCAAAGAGGATACAAGATTGAAACAGTCAATGTTGAAGGGATTGTGCTACTGGTAGGGTTATGAATTGGTCCAACCATTCTGGAAAGCAATTTGGAATTATGCACAGAGAGAGGGACTAAAACATCCATATGCTTTGATCTAGAGATTCCACTGCTTGGAATATACCCCAAGAATGTCAATGACAAAAAGAAAAGCCCTATATACATGAAAATATTTATAAGAGCAAAGAACTGAAAACAAAATGGACACCCACCAACTGAAGAACGGCTAAACATGTGAATGTAATGGAATATTACTGTCAAAAAAAAACCCAAAACCTTTTAATGACTACAGAGAAGCATGAAAGGACTCCTATTAACTGATGAAAAACAAAGTAAGCAGAACCAAGACAAAAGTATTGATAATGACTGCAACAATCTTAAATAGAAGTGATAATAGCAACAAAGCAATCAAAACTGAGAGATTATCATGACCAAGTTTGGCCCCAAAGAATAAAATATTAGAAGGAACCTCACCCTACTTTTTGTTGAAGTGTAGAAGACTGCATGGGCAGCTAGGTGGTGCTGGACCTGGAGTCAGGAAGACTGGAGTTCAAATCCAGCCTCAGACATTTAACAGCTGTGTGACCCTAGGCAAGTCATTTAACTGTGTTTACTCAGTTTCCTCATTTGTAAAATGAGCTGGAGAAGGCAATGGCAAACCACTCTAGTATCTTTGCCAAGAGGTCATGGAGAATCAGACATGACTGAAGACAACAAACAACAGAACATTGCATATAACATTTTTATTTTTGATAATTTGGTTAGATTTGATAAAATGTACTTTTCTCTCTTTGTTATTCTTCATTACAAGAGATGGCTCTTGGGGAGGCGCAAGGATAAATAGGTGATGTAAAATTAAGAAATATCAATAAAAATTCATTTTTAAAAGCCCAAAGTATCAATAAAGTAGTTTTTAAAATAGTTTGTGAAGAGAGAAGAAAGAATTCAGAAAGAAGGAGAGTCAGCGGAGTGAGAATTCATAGACTCTCACCAACCTCACACATGAACTCCTGCACAGCCTTCTGGTTAGCGTCCCTGACTCAAATCTCTCCGCTCTCCAGTCCATCTTCTTCTCAGCTGCTGCTATGAGATTCCTGAAGAGCAGATATGACCATGTTAACCCTCCCTCCCCCTCCCCAATAAACTCCAGCAGTTCCCTATGACTTCCAGAACCGAATATAAAATCTACTTGACTTGTAAAGCCCTTTCTAGCCTGGCCCCTTCCTACCTTTCCATCTCCTTCTACTTTCCTCTTTCAGATGACCTATGATCTAGCAATACCAGCCTTTCTGTTGCTCCTCAGACCCCATACTCCATCTCCCACCTCCATGGGCCTTTTCATTTGCTGTCCCTCGTAGCGAGAATGCTCTCCCTTCTCACCTCCACCTCTTGGCTGCCTTGGCTCCCCTTAAGACTCAGCTCTGATCTTCCTTCTGCAAGATGCCTTTCCCAGTCCTTCTTGATGTTACCTCCCTCTGAGGCAACTTCCCATTTACACAGCACATATCTGAAGGGACACTGTCGTTTGTAGGTTGTGTCCCCCAGGAGAAGATGAGCTCCTTGAGAGCAGAGACTGTTTATTTTTTGCTTTTCTTTATATCCACAGTATTCAGTATGGTACCTGACCCTTTTTAAAGTGAAATAAATTCTTTTTGATTGAATCATTCGCAGCAGAGAGACTGACAGGATTCTGAAACTTCAGACATTCACACATTTAGTAATACATCCTTGAAAAGAGCCTTCAAAAAATGACAGGTCTGTTTCAATTTGCATTGACCTTGAAATATGAAGGAAGAGGGCTTTCATAGATAGAGGGCTATGAGGTTTCCAATCAATCATTTTTTCAGTCGTGTCTGACTCTTCATGACCCCATTTAGGGTTTTCTCAGCAAAGGCACTTCCTTCTCCAGCTCATTTTACAGATGAAGAAACTGAGGAAAGCAGGGTTAAGTTACTTGCCTAGGGTCACACAGTGTCTGAGGCTGGATTTCAACTCAGGAAGAGGATTCTTCCTGATTCCAGGTCTGACACTGTAGCTACCCAGCACTTGACATAAGATATCTCATTTATAATAATATAGTAGACTATAAGCTCCTTGAGGCCAAGGGCTATTTGATGTTTTTTTAACGTAGACCTTGGCTGCCTAAGTGCCTCGTATGTAAACGAAGCTTAATAAATACTTGTTGAATTTAATTGAGCTGAACTGAATTCTAGCTGCCTGATACTTCTAACCACCACATAGGAACCCAGGATGTTAGTGTTGGAGGGACCTTGGATATCCTAGCTCACCACCACCACCACCACCCCTCACATTTTACACATTCCTTCATTCATTCATTCAAAAAGCACTTATTAAGCACCCAGGCACTGAGCTACATAGGCACTCAGAACACAATGTAAACCAAATGGTGAGAACTCCCCTCAAGGAACTCGCATCCTATTGAGGGAAAAGAACATATAAACGTAGAAGTACATAGAAAATAGAAAGTAAAAACAAAATAATTGGTGGGCATAGAGTGGGAAACCTACCAACTACAGGGGCTATGTAATTTTTTTTCTTACAGCTCCCTGCTTCCTAAGTGCATTGCATAGAGGCTTAATAAATTTTTGTGGTTCAATTGTGTCTGACTCTTCATGACACCCATTTGGGGTTTTCTTGGCAAAGATACCAGAGTGGCTTGTCATTTCCTTTTCCAGCTCATTTTACAGATGAGGAAACTGGAGGATGAAGTGACTTACCCAAGGTCAGACAGTTTGTAAGTGTCTGAGGCCAGATTTGAACTCAGGAAGATGAGTCTCCCTGACTCCAAGCCTGCATTCTATCCACTGTGCTTAGCATACTAATATGGTATATGTTAGTCATTTCTATTACTACTAATTAGTAATTACTATATTAGTAATATACTATAGTAACCTAGTTGCCCCAATATTTAATTTAATTAAATTGAACCAAATGAAGTAAGGACCTGCCTAGGAGTACTTGAGTTGAGCTTTGAAGGTAATGGGCATTCTAAGAAACAATACAAACCCATTGCTCTGACCCCAGCCAGCAAAGAGAACATGAGAAAATCCCTGGATTTTCCCTCAAACACAGATTTCTAGTACCCCACAGAATTAAAAGATAATTTGGGAAGCAATGGTGATTACAAGCATGCTCATACAGCAAAAATTGCCTTCGAACCTCACTTGAGCCAGGTTACGGTTTCAGCCAACATCACTCAAGTCTAACTGTTCTGTGTTATGGATCTCTTTCTTATGGATGTCAATATTCAAGAAACCTATCCTAACCCTACTGAGTCAGCTCTCCTCCAGGCTAAACATATCTAATGTCTTTGTCCAATTCTCATGGACTTAGTCCTCCAGCATCTTGCCTGCTATTCCTTTGGACATTCTCCAACTTACCAATATCCGTCCTAAAGTGTGAACCTGAAAGTAGAACATTGAAGCTTCTAGATGGGACCCAATCTAGGGGGCAGAGAGTATAAGGGCACCGCCATTTCATTATTCCTGAATGCTCTGATCTCGAAGCTAGGAATTTATGAAGATGATTTCTTGAACCCAAGCATAAGACTTTACATTTTTCCCTATTGACTTTCATCTTATTGAAAGGCAGTGAATAAAGAGCTGATCTCGAAGCTAGGAAGACCTTGGTCCAAGTCCCATCTCTGACCCCTGTGGGCTCTGTGACTCTGGCAAGGTATTTAGTTTCTCAGTGTTCTACACAACTCACTAGGATTATCTGCTGCAGAGAAGCCTTGCATTGGGAGAGGGAATTTCCTGTGCCAGTGAAATCACAGGTGGACTCCTTCCCTCTCCTTATTAGGGTTAGGTCAGTGCTCTAACCCATTGAGATCTTTCGGGATCATATCACCCAGTGTCAGCTGGGCCAAAAATTTGATACGCATATCATCTAAACCTTAATTCAAGTCATTGGTAAAAATATCCAACAGCATAAGCCCTTGATGGAACAGGGGAATTCCATTAGAGATTTCCTTCCAAGTGGATGTCTGACCATTAATGACTATCTGGCTATTTGAATAAATCTAATTGTACTATCACCCAACCTGCCTCCATAGCCCTCTCTTTTCCAGAAGAATAGCATGTGACACATTATCAGACAATTTGCTTAAGTTTGGATAAAACAGATCTACAGAATTTCCCAGATCTACCAGCTTAGAGAAAGGACAGGACAGGAAAAACAGGAAATACCAATTCTTATATGATGTTTGCTCTTGGCGAAGCCATGATGACTCTAAATGAATAAATTCTTTCTTGTCTAAATGTTCACTATTCTTTAATAATATACCTTGGGTTCATGTGAGGAATAATATTCAAACTCATTGACCTGGAATTTATAAATTTCCTTCCTTTTCCCTTTTTTTTCTTGAAATTTAAAATAAACTTTCCCTTTCCTGTCCATAATCTTTCAAATATCACTCAGTGGCTTAACCTGACAGCCCTTTCAGCACCCTAGGATGGATTTCATCTTGGCTGGTTGAACTCATCAAGCTCTCTTCCTATCTCCTATCAATTCCCTATTATCCAGTCTTGTTCTATCCTTCTATTCCAAAGATCATGTCATTAACAGCTCTACTTTCTCTCAGCTGTCATTTATCACTGTTCTTTCCCTTCTTTAATCTTAGTCTTTTCTTTCCTTTTCAGATGAGACAACTGGGGCATGGAGAAATTAAATGACTTATCCAAGGTCACACAGCTAGTGAGTACTAAGCAGACAAAAACGAAACTGTACAGAGAAATTGCCGTGGTTAACAGAAAATCAAGATTGGCTCTTGTGTTCAAGGAGTTTAGATGAATCTCAAAGGAGACAAGTATAAATATCCTCCTTCCTAATTACTGCTCAAAATAAGATAAGGGATCTGTCTCTGAGTTGTAGACCTGAAGCTAAATTAAACCTATTAAAAGATAATTTGGGAAGGAAGGGTGATGACAATCATGCTCATATAGCAAAACCTGCCTTCTAACCTGACTTGAACCAGGTTAGGGTTTCAGCCAACTTCACTCAAGTCTAACTGTTCTGTGTTGGCTTTTCAACTGTTGAAAACCACAGTTGCCATGATCGTGGAGTTGGAGTCCAATGGGCAACCTCTGCGCTTACAGTAAATCAACTTTATGGTGCCTGGTCTAGCTCATGCCCCTTCCTGATTGTTCAGAATACTCCAAGTCAGTCCATCTTAAAACTACAGTCAAGATTTAAGGAGCCTTTGCCATTAAACAAAAACACATTTTCAAAGGGAAGAATTATTGTGGTCAGGGATTCAAAAACAATAAACACAAAAGAACTGGAACAGAGTCCAAACACAAGACCACTCGGCAAGTTGGAAGGCATATCTAAACACAGCTCTGTTCACTGAGGCAGCTAACTCTGAAGGAGCAAAAATTCCCAGTTTATACAGCTCATGCTGTTCTTGCCCTATCCCAGCTATTTATAAAATAGCTCCACTCTGGCCAGGGTTAGGCCTTGAGCTAATTTCCATGCAGATTTCCAAACTGCCTCTAAAGATGTGAAAATGAAGGCTGGCTCTCTTTCTCTGAATGCCAACTCACCCTGGTAAGCAAATCCCGATGTATTTCTGCAAAGGCCAAAAGACAGACTGTATTTCAAGAATTAGCCGATTCCAGCAGTCAGCAGAAACACCGGATCGCCTTTATGGCTTTTCTCCTTACCTGATTTTCTTCATTTTTCTTGTTGTGTGACGATTTGAATGGCTTGTCTTTCCACAAAATATAAATTCTTTCTCTACTGTGCTGTCTATTCACCTTGAAAGTGTTTTTTTAGTATAAAACACAAATCCTAATGCCATTTGCCAATAATTTCTGGACCTGCTTAGAGCTGATCTCATACTTACCCTCCCTCCAGTACCCGACAGAATAATAGATGTATAGCCACAACTTTCCTTTCAGATACAGTTATGAATGGTAACAGACTGTAGAGTGGTGATTTTTTCCCCTTCCTTTGATTAATAGTTGTCCAAAAATCCTCAAAAATCACATCATTTCCATATTTCTTACTGTTTGGCTTTTTTTAAGATTAGGGAGAAGTCAGAGGATGAGTTTTCGAGCATGGAGAGGAGGGTGTCCCCTATTCTCCCTTTCAAAGGATTGTTAATTGAATGAAATGAGTTCATATGGCATAGTTGATGAAGAACTAGCCTCGAAGCCAAGAAGATGATGTGTAAGTTCTCCCCTCTACCATGTACTGTGGCACTGTGACCCTGGGCTCCCCCGTCAGCATTCTTGTCTACTATCTAAGACTATAAGTAACAGAGAAGACACGAAAGGATTGTCTTCACTTGGGATTCCAAATATCAAAGAAAAAAACCACAAGTCCAGAACAATTTCTAACCCTATAGGCTTAAGTGCTGAGATTTAAAATACAAAAGGAAAGACAATCTCTGCCCTCAAAGAACTTCCATAAAATGTTAAGCTTTCGGTAAAAAGGTGGGCAGTGCACTGCAGTGGGAAGAATACAACTTGATTTGAATCCTGCCTCTCAACCAAGCTTGGGGAAATTATCTTACCTCTCTCCGGATCAATCATTCATCTATTCAAGAAACATTTATTAAGCACCTGGCATGTGCCAGGCATGGTGCTAAGTGCTGGAAATACAAAAAAAGGTAAAAGACAGTCCCTGCCCTCAAGAAGCTTATGATTTAATGAGGGAGACAACATGCAATATAAGTAGATGGAAAGATAGATAGATGGATGGATAGATGGATAGACAGATAGAGATAGACAGATAGACAGATGGAAAGATA
This sequence comes from Trichosurus vulpecula, assembly GCF_011100635.1. NCBI lineage: Eukaryota > Metazoa > Chordata > Mammalia > Diprotodontia > Phalangeridae > Trichosurus > Trichosurus vulpecula. Next base: position 178,074,746 of record NC_050581.1, read on the forward strand.
GAGATAGAAAGAGAGAGAGATAGGTAGATAGATATAGATTGATATAACTATATATGTGTATGTACATACACACACACACACATACACACACACAAAGCAAGTAATATACAGAATAAATAAGAAATAATTAAAAGAGGGAAAACCCTGTAATTAAGAGGAATTGGAGAAGGCTTCCTGTAGAAGGTGGGCTTTTAGTTGGAGCTTAAAGGAAGCCAGTGAGATGAGTGGAGGAAGGAGAACATTCCAGGCATGGGGGACAGCCCAGGGATGGCTCCTTATCTGTAAAATGAGGGGGTTAGACTATGTGATCTCTGAGGACCCTTCTAGCTCCAAACCAAAATGCCCATGGAGACTAGGGAGGGTGCCAGAATCCCAGTAGGGTCTGCTCTACCAAGGAGCTCTCTTCAGGCCTGGTCAGCCAAACTCTCTAGGTAGGAGGTGGCATTTCTAGTTTTTTGAATTGACAAAATAATTAACTGTAGAGCAGTAGGTGTTTGCATCTTAAGGGCCAATTTCCCAAAGCCAGCACGATAAGCTCTTCAGTCAGACAGGGCTTTTAATACACAGATGGGAAGAGGAAGTCACTGAGAGCTCTTTTCTTTATGCAGACCCTCCTCTTCAGAAACTCTCACACTGGCACGATTACTCTTGGTGTTTGAAAGTGAATGTGGGTTTTTAAGGCTAGATGTTAAGTAAAGGAATAAAGAAAATTCTAGCTTTAGGACCTAAGTGTAATTAGGCACAAGTTCAGCAGACCAGCATGGATGTGGACAGAACTGCCATCAACAAGGAGTCCAAAGGAATCAAATATCCGAGGGAAGGAAGGGTGTCAATCTCTTTATCTCCCAGTCTCAGAGATAACAGTGATTAGATTCAGGTCTGGAAGTGAGAGAGAGTGGAACCAAGGAGTTACAGAAAGTTAGTCCCAGAGAAGAAATTATTCAAGGTAGAAAGACCATCATAGACAGTCATAAATTTAGAACCAGAAGGAGTCTCAGAGGCCATCTATCCAACACTCTCATTTTACAGGTAAGGAAACTGAGGCCCCAGGAGCCTAAATGAACCCAAGGTAATCCATAACATTGGAACCCATTGGAACTTAAGAACTCTTGAGTGTGGTTCTTCAGAAACCCATCATTCTGTAGGATCAAATCAGCTTTGTAATTCACACCTCCTCAGATCATTTCTACCTCTGGTGCAGGACTTAATGATGCCCCCATGCAACATACTACACCACCCCATCCCCCTGGACTTTTCCGTTTCTTTTTATGTGTTGTCTCCTACATTAGATAGACTGTGAGCTCCTTGAAGGCAGGCACATTGATGCCTTTCTTGGTATTATGAGAGCTTAGCACAATGCCTGGTGCATAGTAGTTGCTTAATAAATGTTTATTGACTCTGAGTAGAAGTCAAGTACCTACAGCAAATACCATCTCAAAAGGACTTCTTGTGTTTTCATGCAATGACTGATACAACTAAATTCCAGGGCAACAAACATATTTAGAAAATTCCTTGGAGTATGTTGCAAAGGAGCCTGACCCTCTTGGCTTTGGAAAACACTCCTCTTATTGAGGACAGCTGTGTCCTAGAAAGGCCTCAAGCTCTCCAGGACAAGATGAACTTGTGTGCTGAAGAAATTAAAAAAAAAACCTTAGGATGTGTAGACCTAGTTCTCTCTCCATTCGTCTCTTTCTTTGGCAGAGAAGAGGGAGAGGCTGGGAAGGGAGAGGGGGAATTCTATGAAATCCAAACAAACATGTAAGATGGAGAGGGGTTAGCCAGTTCACGCCATGGAACATGACCCATCATGTGCCTTCTTTCAACCGCTCACCCATTTCTTTCCCCAAGGAGGAAAATTAAATATTACAAAACTCTGTGGACATTAAAAACAAGCCATCACTTAGAAGTAATGGGCACTCATGCTACATATATAAATAAAAAATCCGTACAAAGCATAAACACATTTATAGGGGCTCCTTAAAGATTTTGCCTTTTCTCTATAAATGTCTTAAAAGATTCATTAAGAGCTGGTGAACACATCAATCCTGATTGATTAACTGTATATTTAAGCATCAGACTGAAAACAATTCCTGGTGATGTTAACATACTATTTGCCCACCAGTGCTTAGCCTATTTATTTTATGTCCTGACAATATTTCTGGAATTAAGTCACTGTTAATCTATGTCAAGTGGGGGAGACAAGACCACCTCCCTTTCACCTCCCAACCTTTAGCTCTTCCCTCTTTCCTTCGGGTATCTCTAAAGGCAAAGCTAAATCCAGATTAGCAAACAAAGGCACCCTTCATCGTATGAAGGGTATACGCTGAAGTTAGCTATGCCCCTTCCAATGCCTCCATTAGCACTTTCAGTGAGGTTGCTCTAGCCTCGTTGGAGCTCAAAAGTCTTCTGCTTGACACCAACTACATCCCCCAAACAGGAGTGTGCTGGTAAGCGTTTAACAACCTTGGGGGGAGGCAGGGGAGTGTCACATATGTGTACTCTAAAGTTTAATCTGAATTATTAACATTTTCTCCATCACCTCCTTAAGTCTAGACCATCAACGAAACAATCGAACAAGCCCAGATTCGTGGTGTTCACCAATTTCCAAAGTATAAACGCTCACACTGGAAACTGAACATGTGAGCTGGCTCCAATACATTCCTGCCCCAAGCCCACCATAAGTGAGGGGAATGGGTCAGAAAATGTCCACTCCCAAAACAAAATCTTGGTAATGCGACTTGTCTATTGTGAGTTCCAGATTTGTAGTCCAGCCACTGATAAGCATAGTATGACAATTCCTTTTGATCATTTCAAGCCCCTCACATTCCGGTTCTGGCCTACCTTTCTAGGGTTATTGAACATTATTCTCTCTGGTGCACTCTTCATTCTGACAAACAAGTCTACTTGCTATTCCTCTTAAAAGATCTCCCACCTCTGTGCTTTTGTATACACTGTTCCCTCCACTCTCCGTGCACTCCTTCCTCCCCTCTATTAGAATCTCTACAAGCCTCAACACAAAGGCCACCTCTATCAGTTGCCACCATCCTCACCATTGTGCTTTCCAGCCCTCCCAACTACTTTACATTTACTTTAATTGTATACGTGTTGTTTCCCCAAAGAGAATATAAGCATCTCTCAAGCATTAAGTCAAGATGCTCACATTCTCACAGACTTCAACCTTGTTTTTCTTTTTATCCCAGTACCTATCACTGTTCTTTACACACGGAAGGTGCTTAATAAATGCTTGTTGAATTAAATTGAAGGCCACACTACATACAAGTCAGTCCTGTTACGCAGGATTTTGTTGCCATTATACTCTTCCCCAATCCAGGCCTTGGTACTTTGGTTTAAGCTGAGGGCAAGGGATAACCTTGTCTTAGAGTCACACCTATGTCAGACCATGGAGCCCAGAGAGGCGCCATCAGGAATGAAGAGTGTGGGAATGGGGGTCAGAACAATGGAGATGAACTCCCAGCTCTGCGGCTTCCTAGCCAGGACTCTGGGTCAAGGGAATTCTACTGATCTGTGCCTCAGTTTCCCCAGCTGTAAAAGTGATCTATACAATGCAGCACTCACTGTGGGTACCTAGGAAAGAGGTTTGTGGGTAGTACAGAAAAACTGGGCCAGGAGGCTGTGAACATGAGGTGAGATGAGGACATTTCCTTTGGCTCGGCTTTTGCATTATGGGCCAGGCCTCCAGTTTGTGTTTATTAATAAAACAACAGAGCAGTTTTTAAAGATCAAGTCATGCTTCCAAAATGGCCACCGGCTTCCAAAAACATTCCACTAACATGGCTGTGTGACTACCAGGAAGCATTGAGAGGAGGGCAGGAAGGGCACAATGGGCTGGCGGCCAGCCCCAGGGCTTGGGGCTCTTCTCACTCAATCCTCCCCTGTACCCTACATCAATTATGGAGGAGACCATGGTAGTATCCAAAGGACACAGAATGCAAGCGTATCATTGCTTTGTATTATTATGTATTATTGTATATGTATACATAGCATCAAAACCTCATTATGTCATATACAAGTAATACCTCATCATGAGGATACTATTAATAGCACAAAGCTTCTCATAGTATGAATACGCCAATGCTCATACTCTAATACTTCAGGAGAATCATATCTCAGTACTTAATATAGAATTAATACTTCAGTACTGAATATAATGTTAATACTTCAATACTTCCAGTGGTTCTAGTAGTATTAATGCCTTACTACATCTAATAACATTAATACTCCTAGGAGTATCAATATTTTTTTAGTACTTCATATAGAACTAATGATTCAGTACTGAAGAGAATTATTAATACTTCAATAGTTCCAGGGGCATTAATACTTCAGTAGTCTAGTAGTATTAATGCCCTACTACATCTAATAACATTAGTACTCCTAGGAGTATCAATATCTCAGTACTTCATAGAGAACTAATGATTCAGTCCTGAATATAATATTAACACTGTACTAGTTCTAATGACATTAATTTCTAATAATATTAGCATCTCAACATTTCTACCAGTATTAATACTTCAACACTACTAGTAGTATTAATATTCCAATTCTTCTTGCAGTATTAATACATCAGTACTTCATGAAGAATCAATATTTCAGTGCTTCGAAGAACATTAATACTGCAATACTTTCAGCAGTATTCATACTCCAGTACTTGCAGTGGTATTAACACTTCAGCACTTCATAGAGAATCAATACTTAGGTGCTGCATACAGCATCCAAATATCTCAATATTTCCAGAAGGAATAATCCTCCTGTGTGTGCTGGAGTTTCAGTACTCGCCATACTACTGATGTTTTAGCCCTTATTATAGCATTAATACTTCAGTATTGTATGTAACATCCATCCTTAGGTCCTGAGCATCACTTCAATGAATTTTCTGGCACTAAGGCTTCCCCCTTTCATACAGCATCATGACTTCCACTAATAGCTCTACCGTGTCTGTACTTCTGGCACCAATGCTTCCAAACTTCACAGAACAGTCTTCACATTTCAGTCCTTCATTAAAGTATCAATGCTTCAGCATCACATGACCACTTGAGTGTCACCTATGCCATACCCCTCTGACTGGAGCCCTCTTGAGAATACCTTGGACAAGCCCCTTAGAGCTCCTTGCAGCCATGATACTCTAACCAGGGTGGGGGAAACTCTGGCCTTGAGGCCACATGTGGCCCTCTAGGTCCTCAAGTATGGCCCTTTCTTTAACTTGTTCTGCGAACAAGGTCTGTGAAATTTGGATACAGTCAAAGGGCCACACTTGAGGACCGAGAGGACAATTCATGGACTCGAGGCTGCGGTTCCCCACCCCTGCTAGTCTGACCCATAGTATCAACACTTGAGAGCTTCATAATCCTCAAAACTTCCATCCTCCTTCTGTCACTCATGCTGCAGAACTCTGTCTTTATTACGACTGAAATACTAAGCAGGAGAAGAATGCCCAAGTTGCTCTTTAGCTAAGGAGAGGCATACCACTCTTGGGTAGATGTAGTTGCTCTAAGCATGGTCTTTTCAAAGATTTGCCAGATTCACTACATAGAATTTCTGAACTTGATAAAGGGAGGGCTTGCCAGGGCCTCTGGTGGGGAGGGTGAGAACTTTAGACCAGGTCAACAGTATAACCCTATTTTGATGGAGGGGGGAAGGATCCTCCCTGAGTAACCAGGTCTATTGTTTAGCCAGCCCTGTTATCAAGAACTTCCCTAAATCAAATTGAAAATCCTCCTGCTGTTATTTGATCTCATTACCTTCTCTTTGGTTCCCAGGGGAGATGACCCCAGAGCTTGAAGACTAGAATTTTCTCTTCTCCTGGCTTAACATTCTCTATATGAATGTTAGGCAGCTAGGTGGAGCAGTGGGTAGAGTGCTAGGCCTGGAGTCTGGAAGACACCACTTCCTGAGTTTAAATTCAGCCTCAAACACTTAATAGTTACGTGACCCTGGCCAAGTCATTTAACCCTGTTGGCCTCAGTTTCCTCATCTGTAAAATGAGCTGGAAAAGGAAATGGCAAACCACTCTAGCATCTGTGCCAAGAAAATCACAAAAGGAAAAAAATTAAATAGATAGATAAATGAATAAATAAATAAAACCCCACAGTGGTCACGAAGAGCGAGACATGAATGAGCAAGAACACGAACAAGAATTCCTTAAATGTTCCTACCAAGGACCTGAAAATATTTTCTTCTGCTCTCCCCCAACTCTTCTTCCATCTGTGCACATCATTCCTTTCTTGCTCTTGCTGCTTAACCTCTCATGCAATTAAAATAAAGTTGTGCTTAAAAACCTCAGTGGGTTTCCGAGCTAGACCATCCAGCCCAACCCAACCCCCCAAAAGGATTCCCTTGACAAAACAGCCCAATTTTGTCAGCGTCTCTTCCCTGAAGCTGCCCATTACGCTTTGGGGTTAGCTCTCACTGGTACAAAGAGTCTTCTTTACCTTAAGCTAAAACTGACCTCTTAGCAGCTTCCACCCATTGTTCCCAGATCTACCCTCTGAGGCCAAACAGACCAAGTCCAATTCTTCTTCCATTTACTTGAAGACATCTCTCATCATCACCACTCTCCACATCTTCTCTTCTCCAGATTAAACATTCCCAGTACCTTCAGATTCTCATGTCGTTTTCCCTTATTAAAAAAAGTCCAATTATATGACTTCTAAAAAAGGAAAGAATTAAATGAGAACTTAGAAAATAAGAATGTGGTCTCTGCTCTTTGGTTCCTTGGTTAATCTCCTAAAGAGATTCTGCTCAATTTCTACAGTTCCTAGATGGGTGGCATTTGGATGGCATTTGGCTACCAAATACCCACAGAGTCACAGAACGTCAAAATGGAAGTAACTTGAGAACCTACTGGTCTAAGTCCCAGATAAGATGTTCAGCTGGCCCTCAGCTAGCCTTTGCCTGAAGACTGTAAGTGAGGAGGACTCTAGTGGCAGCTCATTCCACTTTGGGGTACCTTCATTGTTAGAAGTTTTTCCTTACATTAAGCCAAACCTGGCATCTTTTCACACATTGCTTCTGACTCTGCCTTCTAGAGTCCAACAGAAGGAGTCTAGTTCTCTCTTCCGTGGGATGGCTTTTGAAATATTTGAGGATGGCTTGTCATGCCACCAAGGCCAAGTTTGGAACCATATCCAATTACCCAAATGGTACCCACCAGAAGGAAGTTTCTTTGGATTCATCTTACATCCTTTGCATGGCATAGATATTCATTCAATCCCATCCAGTTAGCATTTATAAAGTTTTTCTCACGGGCAACACACCATGCTAGGCATTGGTGACAGATACAAAGACAGATAAAGTAAACAATCTTTGCACACAAGAATAAAAGAAATAAGCTGCAAGAGACTTTGGAGTCTTTGTCCAGTAAATTTGGATGGGAAGTCCTCAAACTGAAATTTATCATTTCCTTCAATTATGAATGTTTAAAACAAAAACACAATTCTAAGAAGGGGTCTGTAGGCTTCGAAAGCCATCCCCAAAAGTTTAAGAATCCCTGGTCTCACTCACTCCCTTCATTTTTATAGATATAGATGCTGTACCTCAGAGAGGTTATGACCTAACTACCTAAGGTCACTCAGATAGCAAGTGGCCGAAGAATTCTCGGCTTTTTCCAAGGCTCTCACTATGGTACCCTATGGTGCTATGCTTATGATTCACATAATAATGGGTCCTGCCCTTAGAGCATTCACCACAAAGAGAATGGCTAATGATGTTAGTTGTTTAGCATGGGGATTTTTAAAAGAAATGAGGAAATGCAGGACAGTGGGAAAGAGAGCTGGCTTTGGCGTCAAGCTCAATCATGAAAGATGGCCCTTGGTCAGAGTTGTAACTAGGGCACAGCAACTGGGGTGCCTATTTTAAAGGGCACCACATTTAGAAGGTGTTGACAGTATTTTCAGTCCTTAGGTAACTTAGTTAAAATAGGAATCTGCCACTTGGTGTCCTGCGGTGAAACTCATCCCTTCTTCCCCTCCCATACTTTTCCTCCTTCCCACAATGCTCCACTCTCCAGTAGTGGCCAGTGCCTAGACTCTCTGCCTTCCACCGCTCACTCAAATGAGTGGATATATCCAGCTACATGTCCAGCCATGGTTTATGATACTTATCCCAGTTACAAAAATCCCAAGTTATATTTCTGTCCTTGAAGAATCAGTTTGATCTGAAGAGAGGAGAGTAATAGCTTTAGAGACAGACAGAACCTTGGAGGTCATCTAATTTAACTCCCTCATCTTATTAATGGGGATACTGAGGCCCAGAGGTATTAAGGAACTTTTCCAAGATCGCACAGCTAGTAAGGAGCAGGGCCAGATTTGAACCTAGACTGTCTCACTAAATCTAGCAGCCTGTCTAATGAGCCACCCATTCTAAATAAGAGAGCAGCATGAAGTGGATGAAATTAAAAGAAAGGACTTCTTGTCTATGACTATAATGTAAATAGTGGTGCTACCATGCCAGAGCATTTATTAAGCACTTACTATGTCCCAGGCAATTAATTCAATAAGATCACGGGACTGTAGCTCCAGAGCTGGCAGGGAGCTCAGAGATCATATAGCCCAGCCCCCTTCTTTTCCAGATGAGGAAAACAAACCTAAGTTGATGAAGTGACTCCTAATGAGCTTTGGGTCTAGTATTTCCTGCTGCTCATGTGACCTTTGTAATCTATCCCCAACCCAGGAAATGCAGTGAAGGAAGCCGCCAGCCCCTAAGTCGAGACAGTTCTAAAAAAGTCTTGATGCAACTTGGTTCAAAGTCAAAAGCAAGCATGACTTCAAGCTCTGGTTCTGAACAGAACGAAAAACCAAATCTCTGTGGGACATCAAGGTAAGAGACCAATCCCACAGGCTGCACCACTCAGGCACATCCAGTAGCTTGGAAATAAACACCAACATGGAAGAAAGAAGTCATTAAGAACATCCTTCTGTTTTCTTTCCTGCTGCTAAGAAAGCTTCTTCTTCTTCTTCTTACCAATGGCTTGCTCGTCTTTTGCTTTTATCCTCAAGTGAGTATTCCCAGCATGCAACGCTCCCTTCCAGGGACCCTCACAGGAAACAATGGTGTGCTCTGCGTGCAAACTGAAGGGAATTCACTGGTCTGAAGGTAGGCAAGCAGCAGTGATGACGTGGGACCCAGCTGGAGTCACAGCTGCGGATACTGGCCAGACTAAGAATCGTTGTGAAGCTATAATTACCCTTAGGACTTCGAATAGAAGTGACTATTTTTGTTGCTAGAAAAATAAATCTCTACAGCATCTCGGAGCCACATTTGGGAAATTCCCTTTATATTCCTGTGGTCCTCTGCCATGCAAAAGTTTCCAAGTGACGGGGCTACTTCCTAACAGCAGCCTATGGCATCCTGAGGAGTGTTCAGATCCACTTCGGGCTTTGCTCCACGGCTGAGTAACCCTGGTGGTCTTACAAACATTCCCTCTCTTGTGGAAAATGTTATCTGTTTTCATTGGGTAGGAGACAACCTTAGACAGAAGCCTTTGTACTTCCTGTTAATGATTTATTAATATTGTCTGAAGCAATGTATCTTCTTTGATGGCAATCAATCAAGTAGTCTGTCAGCAAACATTTGGTAAGCATCTGCTGTATGCCAAGTACCATGCCAGGCACTGGGGATACAGAGACAAAAGGGGAATAGTCCTTGCCCCCAGGGTGCTTACACTCTGTTGGGGAGACAACATGTATACATATAGAAAATAGAAAATCAACACAAGGGCCACTAGAAACTGGGGACTGGTGTACGTTTCTATACTCAATTGTAATCTCCTTGAGGGCAGTCACTGTTTGTTATTGTTGCTGCTGTGGTTGTTTTTAAATTGGGGTTTCATTGGCCTAGTGTGCTCTCTGAGGAAGCTCCTTCCAGAAAAATCTGTGATAGCCTCTTGCAGATCTTAGAGAGTTACTCAGGCACACGGAGAGGTAAAGTAACTCACCTAGGGCCACACAGCTTGGGAGTGTCAGAGGCAGGATTCAAGCCAAGATCTTCTTGACTACAGGTCTGGTATGCTAGTCTTCCATCAATCATGGTTCTCGTGGGCTGTACTCCTCTTGAAGTTTACAAAGCACTTTTATGTCTGTAGTCCTTCCATAATGCAGCCTGGTGCCTGGCCTAACTAGGCACACTATAAATGTGTGTGTTGGTAGTGACATCCATATAGAATAACCATCCCTTCAGGATTTCCTCTCACAAACTATCAGCACAGATTCTGTTGTTGGGACAAGCTATTATTTTGTGAAAACTCAATGACAAGGATGTTTATTGCATACCTACCCCGTATAGGAACCAGGCTAGGTACCAAGAAAGATACACAGGCAAAAAACCCTCAGAGTTTAAATCTATAGGAGGAAAGAAGATATGAACCTAAACCAGGCTGAACATAAGGGCAGAGGTGAGCTAGGAGCCAAGCCCTCCCAGAGTTCATCAGAGGGAGAGATCGCTTGCAATCACAGGGATCAGAATACACTTCATGGAGCCAGTGGCATTTGAGCTGGGCTTTGATGGATGGGTAGGATTTCAGGAGGCAGGGATGGGCAGGCAAGACCGCCAAACTTAAGGAGCAGTGTGAGCAAAGCCTTGGCAAATGAGCTTGGCCTTTGTTCAGCATATAGTGGGAGCCACTGAGAGTTTCCAAATAGGGGAGTGGTGCAGCTACAGCTGTGGGTTAGGAAGACTCATGTGGTAGAGTTAAGATGAGAGTTATCCTGGAACTGTTGAAAGGAAATAGAGATAGAGAGATAGTTAGATGGCAGATAAAGAGATATAGAAATGATAATAATAGGTATAGATAAGAGATAGATAAATAGATAGATAGACAGACAGATAGATAGATGATAGATACTTATAGAAATGATAGTAATAGGTATAGATAAGAGCTACATAAATGATAGATAGATGGACAGACATAGATGGATGTATGGATAGATAAATAGAATAGATAGATAAAGGAGATAGATGAATAGGACAGATGAGTAGATAGACAGATAGAGATACAGAGACAGATGAAGCCTTTATTAAAGGCTTACTATGTGCCAGGCACTATAAGTACTAGGTATACAAATACAAGCAAGCAAGATAGCCCTTGCCCTCAAGGAGCTTACCTTTTAATTAAGGGGAGACAAAATAGAATGGAGAAGTACAAAAGAAGTATTGGGCAGAATGGTATGGAAGCCTGGATGAGACAGAGGAGAGGAAAGGAAGGGAGGAGAAAGGAAGAAAAGGGAAGGGAAGGGAGAGGAAAGGAGGGGAAGAGAAAGGAGGGGAAGGAAGGGGAGAGAAAGGGAAGGGGAGGGGAGAGGAAGGGAGAAGAGGAGAGAGAGAGACTTCCTTGAAGATGTTAACAACAGTATTATTTGTAATTTAAAAAAACTGAAAATGACCTAAGTGTTCAACAATAAGGGAACTGTGTAATTATGATACATTTGTATGATGTGATTCTGTGAAGAAGAATGAGGAATATAAGGAAACTTGGAAATTAATTTATTTATTATTTATAAAATAATGCAGAGGAGAAAAATGAGAACCAAAGGACAGAGTACTCGCTAAGTGCTGCTGTGAAAGAGACCAAATTTCCCAACAGAGACCTCAAGGGAGCGAAAGATAAGCCGAGATGATGTTTTATGGAATGAATTCCAGTTATCTAAATGCAAATAGTTGCAAAAATAAATGTAATTAATTTGTTATTAATGTGGTTTACTACAAATCATATTTTTAAAAAGCAAAGTTAGTGGCATTAACATGAGGCCAATAGATGAGTGTTAGGAAGCTGCCCTCCCTCTATGGTTTGGCCCTCATTCAACCAGAAGGAAGCCTAGCTCAGGAGTCAGAGGAGGTGGGTTCAAATAGGACCTCTGACATTTACTAACTGTGAGACCTTGCGTAAGTCACTTCCCTCTTCATGGGCCTCAGTTTCCTCCACTGTAAAACAAGGCAGTTGGGTTAGACAGCTTCTTGAGGTCCCTCCTAGATTTAGAGGTTGTGCCCTTTTTATGGTATTTTCAGTGGTTTTGATTACAGATATTTTAAGGGATGTGGAAAAGTCACTTAAAATAAATTCAATTAAAATTGTTTCTTGTCTAGTCTAAGCCTGAGAAGAGGTCTTTCTTCACATAGAGAGACTAGCAGAAGTGATGGGGTCCCTCCTCACTGAACTCTCCATCTCCTGGGTTCTGACTTAAACTGCAGTTATTTCAGACTGCGTCTGATAAAATTTCTGAAACAGATAAAAAGGAAGACAGACATGGGAGACAGACAGAGCCATTCCCAATGGCACGTCCTTTTCTGTTCTGAGCAAATTTTTAAAAACTACCTTGGATCACTGGATCATTCACAAAAACTGCTAGACCTCATGGGTCCTCTGGTCCAACTCCCCCATTTTATGGATGAGGAAACTGAGTCCCATCAATGTGAAGTGACTTGCCCAAGCATCAGAAGCAGGTTGCCTGACTCCTGAGCACATGTCCTTGAGAATCAGGAAGAATGACATCTTACCCTTCAGCAGCATCTCCCACCATTCAAACCACCTTCTTACGCACTCTCGTCTTTTGTGCCCCACAACAGCTCACAAGCGGGGCAGCTTTTATGCCCCCAACATGGTTCAAATGAACTCAGTCAGTGAGAACCATTTTTAGATGGGTAAGAGTATTTTTTCTCTGCTCCATTAAAAAACGAATATGATTCATGCATCCAGAAAATGAAATGTGACCAGATTTCAGAAATAGAAAGGCTGTGGTACACATGTGGAAAGATAAATCAATGTTAAACAATGACCCCCAAACTGCGCTTTCAGAAAGAATGGGCAGCTGGTGGGAATAAGCATTAGAAATTCAAGGGGTGGGAGGGCACATCTGAAAATGAAAATGGAGTCCGTATTTTGAGGGGAGAGCACTTTCTCCCACTGCCAGCAGCCCAAAATGTAGCAAAGGAAAAGAGGTTCCCATGGGGGTGAGGGCAACATGTGGAGGAAGTACCAGATCTAGGAGGCTCCTGTTTGAGTCAATCAACAAGCATTTATTAAGGGCTGACTGTGGACTCCAGGTACTGTGCCAGAACTGGAGCTGAAAGACAGAAGTTACAGAGTCCCTGCCCTTAAGGAGTTTACATAACTAAGGAGCTCAGGGTCTTGTCGTTTATTCTGTGACTTCTCCCTTCTAAGTATGTTACCTCCTACAATTGGGATGGAAACTACTTAAATTGTGAGCACAGATCTGGGGCTGGAAGCGACTTCAGAGGCCACCCAGTAGTCTACCACCCCCCTCCCCATTCTACAGATAAGTAAACTGAGAGCAAGAACTGTATATACATATATATACACATATGTACATACATGTATATATATTCTATCTGTAGCACAGTGCTTGACATGTGGTAAGTAATTCATTCATTCTTTCAGGAGAGATGAGAGATACTGAGAGATTGAGAAAGGGAGACAAAGACAAAAGGGGGAGAGAGAAAGAGAAGGGGAGAAAGAGAAATGAGAGAGGGAAAGAAAGGGAGGAGAGGGGAAGGAGAGGGAGAAGAGAGGAGAAAAGAGAGGAGAGGGGAGGAGAAGGGAGGGAAGGGGAGAGGAGGAAAGAGGAGGGGAGGGGAAAAGGGAAAGACAGGCAAAATAGAAACGCAATTGGAAGCAAAGGGATTGGGGCAGGAAAGACAGGTAGTTGGGATCAAGAAAATCTTCATGCAGGGGATGCTGCTTAATTTCCTTCTTAAAGGAGATAACATAGTCTAAAAAGATGGGTTGAGGAATGAGTGTGTTCTATTAACTAGGAATTGAACTCAGCTGTTTTTACCCTGCTTTAGGACAGTAAAGGCTACCAGTGCCCTCAAAATGTGAGTGCCCTGGTGCAAAACCCAGGCTTCTCTATCTTAGTAACAGCACTGCCCCAAACCAGGAATACTGCTAATTCTGTTTCTGCTTTGCTGAATTAAAAAGCCTTCAGAAGAAAGCCCTATAATTTCATGCATATAATGTGCATAGCCTTAAAAAGTGCACCACTGAAAGATGTAAACACTTACAGTCATGCATTTCACATGTTCCCTAAATCGACTTCCAATTGTGCTTTATAATCCCTTCCAAAATAACCATTGGGCATAATAGGCACTCAGGATTCCACATGCCTGACCTCCTTTTTTTCCCCTCCTTTCTACACCTCATATAATGCACGGTTATAGTCATGGATTTAAGGGGAGATATAATTAAATGCTTCTTAACATAAAGTGTAATTACCTTCTCAAAGGCCTGGCTTTAGGAAAAGGAGCCAAAAGACAACGGGGCCACATCCACAGCCCAGCATGAGAACAGCCAAGGGAGATAAAGCAGAGAGATGAGGACTCTTTGGTCGCTCCAGGGGAAGAATGAAAATGTCTCACCTGGGTGCTGAGCTGCTCAAGGTAAGCTCGGCTTCCTCCCAGTCCCAGTCTTGACTTCTTCCCTCTATGCACCAGAAGCAGCTAGATTGTAGCAGCAGATAGGGTTGTTCTCCGAGCAGTGGTGTGGTAGTAAATATTTAACAACCATCTCTCTGAAAAAAAAAAGGAAGCACTGATACACTTTGAAGCTTAATGTGTGTTATTAATATTTTCTCCATCATCTTCTTAAGTTTTTTGTTGTTGTTTCTGTCAAGTCTGACTCTTCTTGGTCCTATTTGGAGTTTTCTTGGCAAAGATGCTACAGTGGTTTGTCATTTCCTTCTCCAGCTCATTTTATAGATGAGGGAAGTGAGGCAAACAGGGTTAAGTGACTTGCCCAAGGTCACATAGCAAGTAAGTATCTGAGGCCAAATTTGAACTCAGGGAGATAAGTCTTCCTGACTCCACACTTGGTGCTCTATCCCATGCACCCTCCTACACCTTAGATTAAAATAAATTCCAAATAGATAAATATAAAAAGTCTAGAGCTGGCACTCTATCAATGACATCACCCAGCTATCCTTTCTTAAGTCTAGATGATCCATAAAGCCAGCCCCGACTGGGAGTATTTTGGGGATGTAAATTTAACCATCAGTGGCTCTCGGAAGCCCAGCTGAGCAGGCTCTCACACACCCCCCACCTGGAGTCAGAAGACCTAAGTTCAAATCGAGCCTTAGGGACTTACCAGCTGTGTGAACCTGGGCAAATCGCTTAACTTCCATCTGCCTCAGTTTTCTCATTTGTAAGATGGGGATAATAATACTTTGCCAGCCTTAAAATGCTATGTAAATTATGGCTATCATTAAAAATAAGTGGGTTGTACTAGGTGACATCCAGGTCCCTTCCAGCTTGATAATTTTATGAACATCTGAACTGCTACCAGAGTCTAAGAAGGCTCTACCTGTTTTGCTTTGTTTTCTAACTCCTAGTTTTGTCTGGAATCTTCTCTGTAACTTAGATTCTTAGTAGGTCACCTGGGACACTGAGAGGTGACTTGGCCAAGGTCACACAGCTAGTATGTGGCAGGACCAGGATTTAAACCCAGGGCTCTCTGGCTCTGGGGCCAGCTTTCTACCCATGATGTCATTTGTGGAATAAAAGAAAAGCCTGTTTTTGACTCCAGCAAGTACCATTTCAGGAGAATGTTCAGAAGTGAACAACCATGAAAGACTTCTGAGGATTAGCTGAAGGCATTGGGAATGTTTCGCTGAGGTCAAGAGAGTTTTCTTCAGGTAGTTGAAGTGCCATAACTTAAAAAAAAAAAAGGAACTAGACTGAGTCGGTTTGGCTCCAGGGGGTAGAACTGGACACAATAGGTGGAAGTCCCAGAGACACAAATTTAGACTTGATGTTATAAAAAACTTCCTTGCAATGAGCCCTGGGCCCAAGTGGATTAGACGGCCTTGAGACTGGAGGGAGGTGGGGGTCTCACTCATTTACAGTCTTTAAGAAAACGTGGATGACTCTTATCAGACCGATTGGCTCAGAGGGAATCAGATAGATGAGGCAGCCTCTGAGGTTCCTTCCAACTCCAAAATTCAGTGATGCCATGACTTTATGGGCCAAATGCCCATTTCTCATCTCTTATCAAGTGTTTTTTATATAAAAGGTTTGATTCCTTCCTTCAATTTAATTTGACAAAGATTTCTTAAGAGCAAGACATTGGGTAGGTATGAGCAGGCCATAGCATAACAGAGGATCACAGATTCCAAGATGGAAAGGACCTCGGAAGCCAACTACAGCACTCCACCTCATTCTACATATGAGAAAACTGAGGCACAGAGCAGTTAGATAATGCTGATGTGCCCCGAGCTAATATGCAGTGAATACAGGATTTTAACTCAGAATGTCTTGTCTCCAACCCTAGCACTCTATCCACTATGCCACCTTGCAACAACAAATTGTGAACCAAAAAGTGGTGTTGGAGATTCATGAAAGAGAAAAGCAGATGGAACCAGAGGGATGGAACATGATAGCAAAAATGAAGAATAGTAGACAACCCATGTAGGGCAACAATACTGGTGACATCAAGAATTCCAAAGGAAGGCTCCGAGTTTGTTGGGTGGGCCCTCTGTGGAAGATGGGGATATATGATGACAGGGCATGGATGGGTTGCAATGTGTACTGCGGGAGTAAGGGTCCACAGCAATGAGATCCCGGATATATTTTGTTCAGTTGTTTCAGTCATGCCCAACTCTTCTTGATCCCATTGGGGGTTTTCTTGGCAAAGACACTAGAGTGGTTTGCCATTTCCTTCCCCAGCTCATTTTAAAGATGAGGAACTTGAGGCAAACAGGGCTATGTGACTTGCCCAGGGCCACACGGCTAGCAAGTGTCTGAGGCTGAATTTGAACTCATGAAGATGAGTATTCCAGACTCCAGGTGCAGCACTCTACCCACTGTGCCACCTAGCTGCTTCCTTATACCTTACATGACAATAAATCCCAAATAGATAAATAACACAAATATAAAAAGTCACACAACTAAAAATAAGAGTAGAATAAGTTTTATTATTTACATTTATAGGGAGAGTAAAAATATAACTAGACATGGGTTAGAAAAGATTGCAAAAAGAGAAATCTACGTTACATAAAAATTGAAAGCTTTAAAAGAATCATTATACCTAGAATAAAAAGAAATGGTATAGTTTGGGAAAATAATCTTTGCATTACACATCTCTGATAATACCCTAGCACAAGATTGAAAGAGAATGGACAAAGCATATACTCCTTTTTTGTAAATATTTTATTTTTCCAGTTACATGTAAAGATACTTGTCAACAATCATTTTTATAAGATTTTGAGTTCCAAATGAAAAGCAATCTGAAATAGGTTACACATCCGCAATCATGTTAAACATATTTCTGCATCAGTCATGTTGTGAAAAAAGAAACAGAACAAAAGGGAAAAAACCATAAGAAAGGAAAAAAAGTGAAAATAACATGCACCAATCTTCATTGAAGCCATAGTCCTTTCTCTGGATGTGGATGGCATTTTCCATCATGAATCTTTTGGAATTGTCTTGAATCATTGCATTGCTGAGAAGAGCTAAGTCTATCAAAGTTGGTCATCATATAATGTTGCTTTTACTGTGTACAGTGTTCTCCTGGTTCTGCTCACTTCAGTCAGCATCAGTTCATATAAGTCTTTCCAGGTTTTTCTGAAGTCCCCCTGCTCATCATTTCTTATAGCACAATAGTATTCCATTATGTTCATATACCACAACTTGTTCAGCCATTCCCCAACTGAAGGGCATTCCCTCAATTTCCAATTTATTGCCACCACAAAAAGAGCTGCTATATTTTTTTTGTTCATGCAGGTTCCTTTCCTTTTTTATGATCTCTTTATAGACCTAGTAGTGGTATTGTTGGATCAAAGGGTACACATTTTGATTGCCTTTGGGTATAGCTCCAAAGTGTGCTCCAGAATGGTTGGATCAGTTCACAATTCCACCAACAATGCATTAGTGCCCCAATCTTCCCACATCTTCTCCAACATTAAACATATTCCTTTTCTGTCATATTGGCCAATCTGATAGGTGTGAGGAGGTACATCATAGTAGACTAGTGGTCAAAGGATACACCAGTTTTGAAAAGAATAAAGGTTTTAAATCACCACTTGAAAAAAATGTTCAAAAGCAATTCAATCTAAAACACCCCAAAGATGTTACCCATCTAGCCAAAAAAGAGGCAAAAAAAACTGGGAAATCTCATTGTCTGAAAAACCATGGTAAAATAGGGAGACCAGTTCACTGCTGGCTGCACTGTAAGTTGATATAACTGCTGTGCATACAATTTTGGATGACCCAAGGGAAGTAATATTCATATCTGTTGGCTCTGAGATCCTATAATTGAGACTATCTCTCAAAAAAAAGTTATTAACAAGAAAAAAGGAGCAAATGTGCAGAAATGCACATAACAGCATTATGTATGGTTTACGAAAAAGTTAGAAACAAATCCATCAGTAAGACGAAGAAATTATGGCACACAAATGTAATGGAATATTATTGCCCCATAATGCACGACAAATAGGAAGAATTTAAAGAAACATGAGAAGCCTTGTGGGAAGTAAATTTAAGGAAAGCCAAGTCAAAAGAACGATAGATACAATGACTATAACAACGAAAATAAAGGGAGACAACAGACCTCTACGAGTAACAATGGCTGATGTGTATCATGTAACCAAAGCTTTAGTTAATCATTGATGACCAGATATTTCTCTGGAAACGCACTTGGTAAAAGGGGGGTTTATTTGCTGGTTTATACATATTTTTAAATTGTATCAGAGGGAGGGAGAAGGAGGAAGGTGAGAGAGGGTTCGAGGGTTCAAAGTCAGTAGTACTGGTGGAAGTGGGAGTTGGAATTGGAGCAGGCCTAATACAAATATAGAAGGATTCTAGAGCTAGAGAGGACTGCAAAGGTCATTTAGTGCAGTCCCTCATTTTGCAGTCGAAGGAATGGAGACACAGACAGAAGAAGGAATTTACTAAAGAATACACAGGTAGTAAAGCATCAGAAGAATTTCAAGCCAGGTCCAAGTCTTCCCATGTAAACATGGTAAATCAGAGACTGTTAGACCCAGAAAGGCCTAGAAAGGGGCTGTGCCCAACCTCCCCACTTTACAGATTAAGAAGTTGAGTCTCAGAGAGGTTAAGTGCTTTGCCCACGTCTCCTCAATCCTAATCCATGCTGTCTTCTGCAACTCAAAACTAGTATATGCTTTATTGGTGGGACTGGGTCAGTAGAATTATTTTTACATGTAAGGGTGAACACAGTTTGGGCCTGGTGGATAGAGTTCTGGGCCTGGGGTCAGGAAGATTTGAGTCCAAATCTGGTCTTAGACTCATAGTATCTGTGTGCCCCTGGAAAAAAATCTCTCTCTCTCTCTCCCTCTCTCTCTCTCTCTCTCTCTCTCTCTCTCTCTCTCTCTCTCTCTCTCTCTCTCTCTCTCTCTCTCCTCATTTGTAAAATATAACAGTGGCATCTACCCCCCAAGGCTGTTACGAGGACAAAATGAAATAATATTTTTAAAATGCTTAGCAAACTTTAAAATGCTACATAAGTGCTAGCTCTTAGTATAATTACAATTCTGAATGTATATATGTGATATATATGTATATATGTGTATGTATGTATACACACATATTCATTCTTGTAACATCTATGTAACTTGGTTAAACGAAGAAATTGCATTAAGAGTAAATTCCTTTTTAAAAATTTTTTTTCTTCCCACCCCAGAGATGGTTACCATTAGACAGAAATGGGTGTATATATATATATATATATATATATATATATATATATATATATGTAT
Source organism: Trichosurus vulpecula (assembly GCF_011100635.1). Taxonomy (NCBI): domain Eukaryota; kingdom Metazoa; phylum Chordata; class Mammalia; order Diprotodontia; family Phalangeridae; genus Trichosurus; species Trichosurus vulpecula. The sequence continues at coordinate 178,094,479 of NC_050581.1, forward strand.
ATATATATACATATATATGTTTTATATATTATATATATTTATATATACACATATACTATATATATATACTCACATACATACATATATACACACACATATATATAATTATTCTATCTATACTTCTATTTATCAGTTCTTTCCCTGCATGTAGATAGCGTCTTTCTTCATATGTCCTTTATAGTTACTTTAGGTGTTTATACTAGTCCAAATGACTTATTCCCTCAAAGTCATTCTTAAAACAATACCATTATTACTGTATACAGTGTTCTCTTGGTTCTGCTCATTTCACTCTTCATTATTTTGTCCAAGTCTAACCATGTCTTTCTAAGATCTTTGGGCTCATCATTTCTTACAGTACAGTAGTATTCTATCACAATCCTATACCACAACTTGTTTAGCCATTGCCTGCTTGATGGGCATCCCTGCAAATCCCAATATTTTATACCATTTACCAAGAAAAGGTCAAAATGGATATATGACGTAGATGTAAGGAGAAATTAGAAGAAAATTAGAAGAACATGGAATATATTACTTATCAGACTTACGAATAGGCAATTTACTAATAAACAAAAGAGAGAGAACAAAGTTGGGCATAAAGTGGATAATTTTGATTACATTAAATTTAAAAGAGTTTGTAGAAATAAAACAAATGTAGCTAAGATCAGAAGGAAAGCAGAAAATTGTGGGGGCACTTTATAGACAGTTTCTCAGATAAAGGTCTCATCTTAGGTACATAAAGAACTTTGTCAAATATATAAGAATATGAGTCATTCCCCAATTGATAAATAGTTAAAGCACATGAACAGGCAGTTTTCTAAAGAAGAAATGAAAACAATTCATAGTCATATGAAAAATGTTCTAAATAATTGTTGATTAGAGAAATGCAAATTAAAACTACCTTGAGATATCATTTTACACCTATCAGATTGGCTAAAATGATTCAAGGGCAAAGTGACAAATGTTGATGGGGATGTAGAAAAATTGGGACACTGATTCACTGTTGGTGACATGGTGGAGAGCAATATGGAATTATGTCCAAAGAGTTATTAAACCGCCTATACCCTTTGACCCAGCAGTACCACTATTATCTATTTCCAAAGAGGATTAAGGAAAAAGGTTAAATTCCTAAGGCAGTCTTCTTGGACTAGGCATCTTCTTTCCTTCCACCCCTTCTATTTCCCACCCCTCAAAAAACAGCCAAAAAAACAGAAGCCCTTCGAGTGTGCAAGCACTGAGCATCCAAGGAATTGTAACATCCCTGTGTGTATCTTACCTGGCTTACTCATGACGAGGCTATGCTTACTCTATATTGTTAAGGCTGCCAGGTCCTATTGTCTCCCAGAGTTGAACCCTGTCCCCACCTCCAAGCACCATCATTCAGGAGTCACTTAGACCAGGGTGCAGTATTAGCCAAACAGACCAGCTACTGGTGTGGTCTCATGGGTGCAGTGGCATGATCTGGATGGAGTCAAAAGAAACCTGCATCCCTAAGGACCAATAGGGAAGCAGACTACCCACCAGCTGATAGAGAAGTGGTGGACTTGGGGTGCAGTATGAGACAGATTTTTGGTACACAGCCAATATTGGAGTTTGTTTTGTATGACGATCCTTATTTGGTTAAGCGGGAATGGAAAGGAATAAGCATTAAGTACCTACTATGTGCCAGGCATTGTGCTAAGTATTTTATAAGTATCATATCATTTGGTTGAACGATATATTTAGCAGAAGGGTTTTTTTTTCCTCCATGGAGGAGGAGTTGGGAGGGAGAGAAAATAAGTTTTTGTTAACTAAAAAAAAAAATTGAACTTAAAAATCAAAACAACACCAGCCAAAAAAAGATACAATGGCTATGTCCTGGGCTAGTACATGTCTTCTCTGTATCTCCTGTTTTGGCATTAATAAATTGTAACCAGGTATGTTTCCCTGCAATCAACATTCTCTCTCTCTGATGTAATCCAAATAATAGCAACCAGCTCATTCTGGAGGCAGCCTCAGTTGCCAAAATCCATTCAGGTGCCATCTTCTGAAAATCCTGACAAGTAGAATGCTTATTTCTTTTGGCTTCATCATGGCAAAAAAAAAAATATTTTTGCTAGGTTTTTTTTCTAAGCCAGTGAATTTCCACTTGGAATACTTCTCAAAAAAATTTTTAGTCCATTTGGTCTCCTTTATTTGGTTTAAGATAATGACTTATAGATAAAAATCAGGTGGAGCTGGCACGAGGGTGGAGGGGAGGGACCTCTGGGTTGCCCTGATCTCCCCAATAGCAGCAATATTGACTCTGGAATCTGCCCCCATTTGGTGCTTAGGTCTGAGGAAGGAGATAGAAGGGGCCTGTAGTGACATGGCACCATATATCCTATATTCAATTCCCAAAGGTTCAAGTATCGTCAGATAATCTTGGTGTAGGGCTTGGGGAAGACAAACCTACCACACATGCTAAGTTAGCACTGGGCACTGATGAAAAGTGCCATCCTCTGTGGCATGTGATGGTCGACATACCAGCAAAAGAGATAAATGAATGTCGGCCTTGTCAGGGGGAAAAAGGCCCTGGAGTTCTAGGGATGGAAAGAGGTAACTCTCTGCCCCTACAGTGATTCTCCTCTGGCCACCTAGGCCTAATGAGCATGAGGAGTACAGCTCCAAAAAAAGCAGGGTTGGGTCCCAATATATTCTGGAGATCCATCCCTGCTGTTATGGAGGGCCCTAGGCAAGGTCCTCAGTTGCCACTCTCTAAAAAGGAAAGAGTGTGCCACAACACTGAATCTTACTGAGACCTATGGAGATGGAGGGAAGAGAAGGGGAGGGGAGGGGAGGGAGAAGAGTAGCAGTCAGCTCCTGGGCAGCTAAGAAGTGAGGAAAGCACATTAAGATCACTAGACAGAGCCTGTGGAAGCGGGGTTCCCACCCCAATCCTCCTCTTCACATTGCTGAGCTCATGGAACAAAGAAATAAACTCAGTGCAGCCTGGCTTCACGGTCAGGACCCACTTGGCCGGGGCCTACATCCAAGGGGAGGGGCAGATGCTTCCGCTGCTGTTGCTGCAATCTTCACTGTCTGGCTCAGGGATCAGGCATTGGTTATTCAGTCCAATGTATCTGCCTCCTTCAAACTCTGAGGTATGACTGTGCTTGGCAAGGGCAAAACCACATGCCCAATGCTGAGGCAAAGTCTTGGGGGAACTGTCCCCTTTGCCACAACCAAACCCACCAGTTTTGTTCCCCAGTGCACTCATACTCTGCTCTGAGTTCTCCAATTTCTGCCTTTTTAGCTGTGGGACCTCATCTATGATGGCAGTGAGGTTGGCCTGAATGGGCAGCTGGGAAGGTGCAAAGTTTGGCTGTTGATTGGAGCCAGTCACTGTCTCCTGGCCTGTTCCATCATGGCCTCCATCTCTTTTTGGTCCTTCTCCTCTCACTGGCACTTCTCCTCAGACATTGGGTGCTGCTGTAAAATCACTCCAAAGTCCACCTTATTCTGGTACTGGTTGAGCTCCTTTGACAACTTCAGGTTCTCCAGGACATCCCTCTCCAGCTTGGACCCTGGTATAATCCATGGTATAATCTGTATTTTCAGGGTCTGTTTTGAAGGTGATTTCAGTTACACAACAGGTACACTTGATACAGAAGCGAAAAAAAACAAAACAAAACTGGGAGTCCCAGACACAGCTCATTCTGTACTGTATCCTTCTGGAAATTAACTTTCTTGTCTTTATAAATATACTTGCAATCTTACTTCTCATGTTGAGTGGGGCCATCAATCTCATAACATATTGCTGATCTTTGGGCAGCTTGAGTTTAGGGATTTTTGATGGATCAAAATCTGGTGGATAGCATTTATTTAAGACTTTTCTCTCTAACATCTTGGCACCATTTCGTGAACCCCACCCCACCCCCAGTCACCAATTCACCAACTGCTCCCAGGCACTGGCTACCACGCAGTAGCTCTCCCCACTTCCCATTCCACTTCTGTGAAGTACCCCAACTGGATCCACAATGCTCACAGATCAAGGGCACAACGGCCTGCCCTCCACAGATTTTTAATGCCTTCTCATATGAAGGCTTTAGAAGGAAGAACCATGCCTTCTTGGAACTTAACTGTGACCAGCTTCGTTTCATTATGATGATGATCTAAATAAAAATGGCAAAAAAAAATGGCCAGGTTTTTTTTTTATCAATTTGAAGGACACTAATGCATTGTTGGTGGAGTTCTGAACTAATCCAACCATTCTGGAGAGCACTTTGGAACTATGACCAAAGGGCAATCAAACTGTGTTTACCCTTTGATTGAGCAATACCACTACTAGGGGTGTATCCCAAAGCGACAGGGGAAGGGAAAGGGATCTAACATGTACAAAAATATTCATAGCAGCTCTTTTTGTAGTGGTAAAGAATTGGAAATTGAGGGGATGTCCATCTATTGGGGAATGGCTGAACAAGTTGTGGTATATGAATGTAATGGAATACTATTGTGCTATAAGAAATGATGAGCAGGTGGATTTCAGAAAAACCTGGAAAGACTTCCATGAACTGATGCTGACTGAAGTGAGCAGAACCAGGAAAACATTGTACACAGCCACAGCAACATTGTACAATGATTGACTGTGATAGACTTAGCTCTTCTCAACAATACAGTGGTTCAAGACAATTCCAAAACACTCATGATGGAAAATGCTATTGAAATCTAGGGAGAAAACTATGGAGTCTGAATGCAGATCTAAGCACACTATTTTCATTTTGTTTTTGTTTGCTTTCTCATGGTTTTTCCCTTTTGTCCTGAGTTTTCTTTCACAACATGACTAATGTGGAAATATGTTTAACATGAGTACACATATATAACCTGTATCAGATTGATTGCCCTCTTGGGGAGGGAGGAGGAGGAGAGGGAGGGAGAAAAAATTGGAATGAAAAATATTATGAAAAATGAATGTTGAAAACTATCTTTATAGTATTTGGAAAAATAAAATACTATTTACAAAAAAGTAAAGTTCCATGAATATGTCAAAAAAATTTTTTAATTATTTAAAGAATCAATTTGAAAACAGAAAAGTAAATTTTGCAAATGATGAATTTATAGCTCCACTGTCTTTCCATGGCACATACACACCTCTACTAAAGGCTTATTTTGTTATGTGGGCAGTGGGGCCAAATAATCATGAGATGGCTAGAACGACGCAATATGGTGGAGTGCATACAGAGAAGGGTTTAGAGTTGGAAGACCTCAGTTCAAATGCCAACTCAGACGTGCACTAGCCAGGCGACCCTGGGGAAGTCATGCAGCTACTCCAAACTTGTTTTCTCCTGGGTAAAATAAAGATGACAGTCCATGTAACACATAGTTCAGAGGCATGTTGGAGAGTTCAAATGGGGGATCACAGGTTCATAGCTAGAGATGAAAGGGCGAATCCTCTTCGGCCATCTAGTCTAGCCCTCCTCATTTTACAAGGAGTAAACAGAGACCCAGGTAGGTCAAGTGACTTACCCAAAGTCACACAGTGCTTTGCAAACTTTAAAGCATTACATAGGGTGTCCCAAAAGCTTTAATAATTTAAACTTGCTGTAGGATTTTTGGGACACCCTGTATCTAGGATAGTTTTTTTTTTTAACCACTGTCTTATCTCTGCCTTTTTATTTTTTTTAAATAAATATCTCACTGATTCTTTTTTTACATGACTGACCACTTCTTAGTGAATCCCCACCCTCTCCCTTCATGGACCCCTGCCTTGTAACAAAGTTTCAGAGTTAAGCGGACTAATCTATTTATTCATTTCCAGCATAAGTAACAAGTTCCTTGAAGGTAGGGACTGTTTCTTTTTTTGTCTTTGTATCTCCAGTGACTGGCATATAGTAGGCACTTCATAAAAACATACTGAAGATGAAGCCAGCATCATGACCCATTCCATGCCTATGGTCCAACCACCTCTTGGGAGAGGAGGAAAGCATGCATCGATCAGAGCTCTAATCACTTTCAATGTTGGTTTTCTTTCTATTACTCTGGGCTCCCCTGTCTCCTTGAATGAAAATTCCCAAAGGCTTTTCAATTGGAGGGCCCTGATTGAATGCAGCTTCAAATATTATCTGTCACCAAGATTTACACAGTCACTGAAGTGAAGTATAGCACTAGGTTAATATTTGATGCATTTGTCTGAGGACCAGCCCCTGCCTTAATGATGGAATATATCCAAAGTGAAGCTATTCCATTCTAGTGAAACTTGTCATAAAATTCTTATATATTCCCTGCAAAAAGAAAGAAAGAAAGAAATGTACTGTCTTGGCTAGGGGAAAAGAACTAAGCCATACATCTAAAATGAAGTAGAGGTAGGCCCTCCAGGTAAGGAAGATAATGCACAGTATTTCTATTTATAAAATTGAAAAAGCCCTCATTTCTACATGGGTTAGCACCTACAAAGATGAATGTTGGTGCCTGAAAGCTGATTCAATATACTATTTTTTCATGATGCTTACTCTCCAAAAAATCTTTTCTAATTTCAACAAGATCACTTTTACTGGGCAAAGAAGGATGGGGTGACATCTGCTTCAGGATGAATTATGCGAGTCTCAGGGTTCATATCATTAGTAACATTATGCACAAATAATGATCTACTCTGGGAAATGCAAATGAGTGGTTTCATTTAATGGGGATTTAAGTCAGTAGCACTTTTCCATTTTAAAATATTTTTACCAGGGAAACTAGCTATTTAGGTAGGAAGGTTGAGAGAGATTCAAATTTTAAATAGTGTAGATGAGTACTCTAATAAAGAAAAAATTGATTTATTGAGTTAACTAGAATGAATGGCGCCATGGGAGAGGGATTTCCCAGGTTCCCCCCCCCCCAAAATAATCCAGAATAAAATGGGATTTATTCATTATGCTGCCCCCTGGTGTGCAGGATGGGGAAATTGATAACCAACCCACACTATTTGAGACAACAGACAGCAAGATGTAGTAGAGAGCTAGCCTCAGAACTAGAAAGATGTGAGTTCAAGTCTCTCCTCTGACATATATTGAATAAATGGATTACAGAATCACTAGCATGGAGATGATGATAGCTGGATCTCTGGAAGCTGATGAGATCACAAATCAAAATAGTATAGAGAAGAAAAGAGAACTCAGGACAGAGCCCTGAGGTATTTCCACAATTAGTGCTGGTGACTTGGACAAAGATCCAAGAATAGAGACCAAGAACAAGCCATCAGACAACCATGAAGAGAACCAGGAGAGAGCAGGGTCACAGAAATCTAGGGAGAAGAGAGTAAAAAGGAGAAGAGATTGAGCGATGTGGTCAAAAGCAGCAGAGAGGTCAAGAGGGTTGACCATTGGATTTAGCATTTTATGGGAACGCCAGTTGAAGAAGGTGGTTTCAGAGAAACCAGTAAGACATGTATGAACTGATACAAAGTGAAGCAAGTAGAACCTGGAGAGCAGTTGCACAATAACATCAAGATCATAAAGACAAACACCTTTGAAGACTTCACAGCTCTGATGACCAACCACAATTCCAGAGGACTCATGATAAAAAAAAAACCAGGCTACCCACCTCCAGATAGAGTGTTAATGGACTCAGAGTATAGCTTAAGGCTTTTTTGGGGGATGGAGGGGCATGGCCAAGGTAGGAATTTGCTTTACTGTACATATTGGTAAGAGGCTTTGTTTTTCTTGCTTTCTCAATGGATGGGGAAGAAATAGGAAGAGGGGAAGGAGAGAATTCAGAACTGAAAATAAAACTGATTTTTTTTTAAATGAAAGAGGTCATTTGTAGCTTTGGTGCCTTCATTCCTGTGTTCGTGCCACCAGTGCCTTGCACGTAACAAAGGTTTCATATATTATTTACTGAGTCAAATTAAGACAGAATCAGAGCACAGCACAAAAAGCACTGGATTCGGCATCAGAGGACCTTGGTTCAACTCATGGCCCTGTACTTAATTCCCTGAGTTACCTTGGGAAAATCACTAGATGTTTCTTGACCCCAATTTCCTTATCAGTAAAGATGAAAGGCTTGGATTATATCACTCCAAGTTTCCTTCCTGTTCTAAAGCTATGTTTCTATGATCATTGGGGATGAGAAGGGAAGCGGTTAAATGGGGAAAAAATGTTTTGGATCACATTTCTCAGACCATGCTTTGTTATCTAAGACATAAAAACAATTAATCGATGCAGAGCTATATCTCTCTATCTGTCACTTGTATATGTGTGTCTATGTATATATATTTGCAAATAAATGTATGTATGTGTGTGTGTATATATATATGTATATGCATATATAGACACATATGTGCGCATTTATAGAACCAAAGCCATTACTCAGTAAGCAAAAGAAATGAACAGTTTTCCAAAAAGGAATTGGGAACTATTAGCAACCACATGAAAAAATGTTCCAAATGACTAATGATAAGAGAAGTGCAAATCGAAACAACCCTGAAGTTTCTCTTCACACCCTGAAAATGGGAAAGAACAAAAGCGGGCAATAGCTGATGTTGCAGGGGGTTGTAGGAAGATAGTGCATTATTGGTAGAGCTGTAACTCAGCATAGCCTTTTTGAAAAGTCATTTGGACTCACACAAATAAAGTGATTAAAATGCCCATGTTCTTTGACCCAGAGATTTCATCATTAGGCTTATGCCTAAAGAAGGCCACTGATAGTAAGATCAACATCAAAATACTGACAGCAGAACTTTTTGTGATAGCAAAGAACTGGAAACATAGTATCGATGGAGGAATTGACTGAGGAATGTTGAAACAAGCTGTGGTCCATGGCTATTAAAAGAATATTACTACCCTACATGAAGTGACGCATGTGATGAACCCAGAGAAGAATGAAAAGATCTGAGATCTGAGCTGTTGCAGAATAAAATAATGTAACTGAGAAAACTAAATACAACCATGATAGCAACAATGTAAATGGGCAAAACTACACACAAAAAAGCTTTAAGCGAATGGTACAAAAGTATAAAGAACAAGTACGGCTCAAAAGAATAGACAGGAGCAGACACTGCCATCCCTCTGTGGGAAGTTCACAGATGTTGCGCATTGCATACATAGCAATCTGTCAATAAAGAGCCTCTTATGTGCCAGGCATCGTGCTAAGCAAAAGGCAAAAGATAACCCCAAGCCCTCAAGGAGCCGACAATTTAAGGCAGATATTTTGAGACTTTTTTGATACGTTGATCAGTTATGCCAATTGTTTCTCTCTCTCTCTCTCTCTCTCTCTCTCTCTCTCTCTCTCTCTCTCTCTCTCTCTCTCTTTCTCTGTCTCTCTGTCTCTCTCTCTCTCTGTCTCTGTCTCTGTCTCTCTCTTTCTCCCTGCCACCCCCCTTTCCCATGTGTCTGCCTCTCTCTGTCTCTGTCTCTCTCTCCTCTTCAAAAATGATGTTTGGGTGGGGGAAAAGAGACACTGGGAGATACTGTGGCAATAAAAAAAGAAATCACTAAAAACTTATTTTTAAAAAGCCTCCTCAACTAACTTTTTAGATAAAAAGATATCCCTCTCCGATGCATAAAATTCTTTAAGTCACAAGAGATTCTGACACTCCTCCTCTCTCCTTTCTGGTTTACTAACATTAAATTCAATCCCATCCAATGAATATTTATTACATCCCTACTATGTGGCCAGGGACTTTGGTAGGCACTGGGGCCACAAAGACAATAAGGAAGCAGTCTTTTCCCTCGAGTTACTGAGATTCCGTTGGAAGAAAGAAGCATGAACGTAGATAAAAAAGAATATATACAAAATAAACTGGTGGGGGGAGGGTTATGAGTAATTGGAGAGTACTAGTAAGAGAGGAAATCTGGACAGGCTTCCTGTTGGAAGCTTTGAAGAAGTTTGAGGCTTTAGGCTGCAGAGCTGTGAAAGGAGCTCATTCCAGGCATAGGGGACGGCCTGTACAAAAACACAGAGATGGAAGATTGAATGCCATTTACGGGGAACAGCAAGCAAGCCAGCTTGGCTGGAACACAGAGTGCAAAAAAGGAGAGCAATATGCAGTAAGCCTGGAAAGGTGGGCTGGGGCCAAAGCATGAAGGACTTGAAAAGCTAAACAGAACAAAAAAGTCGCTCATTTAACCAGGCGTCAAGGGGGCATCGCTACAGCTTTTTGAGTAGAGTGGTGATGTGGTCAGGCCTGGTTTTGGGCATCTGTGTAGAAGTTGGACTGATGTTCCTCAAGGTAAGAAAAGAATAAAAGTTAAGCCCCCCAATTCTGTGCTAAAGAAACAAATGCATCGAGGCCTCAAAGTCATCTCTGCCAACATGCTGGCTTCCTGTACTGCAGAAACCCTATGCTAATTAGCTTGCCTACATTAATAAAACAGAGCTTGACTGTTAGTAATGGGAAACATCCTACCAACCCTCCCCCCCCCACCAACACACACACACATACCCTCTGAAATATGAAAAGGCTAGACGTCTATTTTTTTCCCCTTAAAAAAATGTCTCTCAACAGTTTTATTTTAGAAAACATCCTGAAACTATATGTTTTCTTTGTTGGCTTTCATTTTTACAATGCAGCCAAATTTTCCTTAGGAAAGAATATAAATAATGGATGTAAACGTGACCTCAAGACACAGCGACACATTCCAAGAGTGGCTTCTGCCGTGAAATAGTTTGTTCAAAGCCATCTGGTACCCGATTTCCCTGGCAGAATGACACAATAACTTTAAACCTAAGTTCTGTCTCCAGTAACAGCAAAAGCAGCTAAATGAAGGCCAGAAGACTGCGAGGTCCTGAGAGCCAAATTTGAAGTCATATGATCTGCAAGTCGGTCTGCAATATTCATGATTGGTGCCTTGGAGAAATCTTGGTTATTGAGTCTGAGAAAAAGAATCTTAACTAGCAAATACTATGAAAGCTCATATTGTTATATTTAGACTTCTGGTGATTGGACCGTTCAGAGAGCACTCAGGAAGAATGGTACTTCAGTTAGGAATTTGTTAACAAGGCCAATTCTTGGTAGGGTGGATTTGAGACTTGGCCAACTTTTTAAGCTTTCAACTCAACTCACATTAACCTAAAAAAAAATCAAGGTTTGGGTTATTTTGGGTGTTGTTGTTATTGTTTAAAAAAAAAGATGATGTTAAAGTCATACTCCAAAGGTAGGAATAGAAATGACCATGTCTCTGGCAATCTTTTAGGATGTCTAGCCAGTCTCTCATCTTGCTACTGAGAAGCTGTCAAGAATAGTGGATGGTATATTGAATTTGCAGTCGGAAAGATCGAGGTTCAAATCCTGCCATGTGATCCTGGACAAGTTAATTCACCTTCCAGAGCTTCGTCTGCAAAATGAAGATAATGCCTCTAACAATCACCTTGTAGAGTTGCAGTAGGGCTCAAGTGAGACAATTACGAAAAAAACAATTTACAACTTTAAGGCAAAATGGAAAGAATGTGTAATTAACGATCAATGGATGGCCAAAGATAATTCTATTACATGGGAGGTATCCTTGGCAATTGTATCCTATCTATGATAGATCCTATCTCAGATTGTAACACACGAATTTCCTCATTATAAGTGTAGTGAATCCCCAAGGGTACCTGGGGATAGCTAGGGCTATCTCCCCAACAAGTTGCATGGTGGCTGTTGTTTGTGTGGCTCAAAGAGAAGAAGAATAGAACTTTCTAACCTGTTCTCTCCCCACCTTTCTCCAACGGAGACTTTAATTCCTGAAAGGAAGGGAAGCAGGAGGTTGGGGTCAGATGCCACTCTGATCTCCTCAGAGAGATGGAGTACAATGCTAGAATTAGATCTATCTGTTCCCTTAAATATTGACGGGCGAGGGGATGGGATCAGGTTCAGTTAAACTTTTACCTCTTTCTTTATTGGGGGAAGAAGGACCTCAAGCTTTATATCCAAGGTTTGACCTTTCCAATCAAATACCAGCCCCACAATGAACACACATAGCAAGTATCAAAGAAATCCACTTATCCAAGTCAAATAGCTAAAGAGAAATCGGAGAGATTATACATCGGAGAAAACATACTGGCCCATACAGAGTAAAGGAGCTCTTCCATTGGGAGTGAGGAATAGAACTCAACTCAATCAAGAGAGAAACAGCTCCAGATCTCACTCAAGGGGAAATTCCCCAGTCTCTAATGTAGCAAGCTAGGTTCAGGGACATGATGGAGACTACTGGCTCCCCTCATGTCTTCTAAGAGTCTTCCTTTGTCAACCTGAAGTGGGATTGGCCTCTTCCATTTTCCCTCTCTATGCTGGAAGCCAGAAGTTCCCTAACACTCCACTCCAAGGATCTTGAAAGGAACCTGGAGCTCTCTTGCCCCTGCCAACTCTACATGATCCCTCATGCAGGGCAGAGCCTTCATCTCTACCAATGAGGAAAGAGTCCCAGACCAATGGGCTTTGGGACAGGGGTTACATTTGCTAGAGTACATTTCCATATGCTTCGTATAGATCTTCAAAGGAAGGCGAATTAGAAAGCTCACTGCATTTAGAATCAAAGGACCTTTCTCTATCTCATCTCTATCACTTACTGCCTGTGTGGCCTTGAGCAGGTCTATTCTATTCTCTCTCTCTCTCTTTCTCTGTCTCTCGGTATGTATGTGTGTGTCTGTCTGTCTGTCTCTCTTGGTCTCTCTCTCTCTCTCTCAGTATGTGTGTGTGTGTGTGTGTGTGTGTGTGTGTGTGTCTTGGTCTCTCTGTCTCTGTCTGTCTCTCTGACTCTCTCTGTCTCTCTGTGTGTCTCTGTCTCTCTGTATCTCTCTCTCTCTCTGTCTCTGTCTCTCTCTCTTAGTTTCTTCACATATAAAATGAGAGATACAGATCACCTGGCCTCAAAGGTCCCTTCCAACTCTTAGACTATGATGCTCTGGTGATCCTCCAAGACCCCAACGTCCCTATCTAGAAAATGAAAGGACTAGGCTACATGATCTCAGAGGCATTTTAAACTTGGAAACATAAGTTTCTATTAATATTAAATCCTTTCAAATATATCCCCTGAATTTATTGCAATTCAAAACTCAGCTTTGAATTTTTAAAACATTACATGGCATTTATCTTTTTCTGCTTAATGATTAGAATTGACTATCATTTGCTACCTATTGCAAAATTAAATCTGATTTTATGGTGAAGAAGCTGCTCTAGATAATGAGGCAGAGGGGTGTGATAGAAAGAGGACTTGATTTGAAGTAAAAGTGCCTGAGTTTCAAAGATGATGAGGATGATGATGATGATGATGATGGTGGTGGTGGTGGTGGTGGTGATGGTGATGGTGATGATGATGGTGATGGTGATGATGGTGGTGGTGATGGTGATGATGATGGTGGTGATGGTGATGATGGTGATGGTGATGATGGTGGTGGTGGTGATGGTGATGGTGGTGGTGGTGATGGTGATGGTGATGGTGATGATGGTGGTGGTGATGATGGTGATGGTGATGATGGTGGTGATGATGGTGATGGTGATGATGGTGGTGGTGGTGATGGTGATGGTGGTGGTGGTGGTGATGGTGATGGTGATGATGATGGTGATGGTGATGGTGGTGGTGGTGGTGATGATGGTGGTGGTGGTGGTGATGATGGTGATGGTGATGATGGTGATGATGATGGTGGTGATGGTGATGATGATGGTGGTGGTGATGATGGTGATGATGATGGTGATGATGATGATGGTGATGGTGGTGATGGTGATGATGGTGATGCTGATGATGGTGATGGTGATGGTGATGAGGATGAGGATGAGGATGAGGATGAGGATGAGGATGACGAAAGCTATTTCTATTTCATGGTTTGCAAATTCTTTATGTTCCCTATCTCTATTAGAGCTTACATCAACTCTGTGAGTAAGTTACTATGGGTATACTAAGTGAGGAAACTGAGGCCCAGAGAGCTTTAATTATCTTGCTTTGGGTCACAAAGTAGACACCTCAAGGTGGGTCCTGAATCCAGGCCTTCCTCACTCCAAAGTTTGCTTTCTGGAACTACACGAAGCTAGTGTTTCTTCTTCCCTCTCCCCCTTCTCCTTTCTCTCTCTTCTCTCTCATTCTCTCCTCTCCCTCCAGTTTCTCTCTCTCTTTTCTTCACTCTCCTTTCTCCTTTTTCTCTGTATTCTCTCCTCCACTCTTATCTCTTCTTTCTTTTCTTTCTATTCTCTCTCCTCTCTTCTCCTTTCTATTCTCTCCTCCATGCTCCTCTCTTTTTCTCTCTTCTGTCTCTCCTCTTTTCTTCTCTTTCCTTTCCTCTATTCTCCACTCTGCTCCTTTCTCTCCCCTCCTCCTCTCTTTTGCTTCCTATATTTTCTCTCACAAAGTGGTGCCATAGAAGAAGAGCAAAGACTCCCTCTACACTCAGGAGAAAAGGTGCTATAACCACCTGGTCATTAGAGCAAGGTGGCCATGGAGGTCAAACAACACCAACTTTCTGGAAAAAATCGAAGACTACAGAGAAGCTCGTTCTGAGGGTTGAATAGATAGACCCCTATGGAAGGTCTAAGTGGATGCCAGTCATTAAGCAATGGAAGTATTTAGAACTAGGAAACGAGAAAGAGTCATGTCGTCTAGTTCTCAGCTTTATCTTTTCTGTCTTCATAAGAACAAAAATACTGGATTCTACTTCTTGGTTTCAAATTTGCTATTTTGGAAAGGAAGAGGCTGAGTGAACCAAGCCCCATAATACAGGAAGCTTTTCCCATGTAGGAAAAGTTCATACTTGAGGATGTAGCCAAGTGTTGTAATTTTAATCAGATACCTAATCAGATTTATATGTGTTTTCTAATGAATCTCATCATTCAGAAAGCCCAGCTAGAGATTTCTGGGAGACCTTAGCTGTTAATACTATCATTAAAATAGTTACTGACAGTGGGGGAATTAGGGATATAGAGTAATAAAGATAGGGCTAGCTAGCTCTAATACATCGCTTTCAGCAAATCAGAAGTGAATTAATTTATCACCTTCAGGGGTTGCCATGTTTTAAAGTATTATCTTAATGAAGTCGCTTTCCCTATCTATTTGGATTGAGTAATGTTCTGGAAAAAAAATAGAATAAAAAAAGTCAGTTCTGCTACTAGCTCTACAACCTTGTGTAAGTGATCCCTCTGGGCTTCAACTCCTAGGGGAAGCTAGGTAGGTGGGTCTGTAGTTAGAGCTCTGGACCTAGAGTCAGAAAGACCTCAGTTAAAATCTGGCCTCAGTCACTACTAACCATGTGACCCCAGGCAAGGCACTTAACCTCTGTTTACTTCAGTTTCCACAACTGTAAAATGGGGATAATGATAAGACCTATCCCACAAGGTTGTCCAGAGGATCAGATGAGATAATATTTCCAAAATACTTAGCACAGCGCCTGGAATGTTGTAGGCACTTAATATTTGTTTCTTTTCTTCTTAATTTCTAAAATGAGGAAGTTAGAAGAGGTGACTTCTGAAGTTCCTTCTAGCCTTAAAATTTGATTCTATGTGCTCTTCCCTGGTAATCATATTTATCAGTGAACCTTATTAATGCCTGTGCTAAAGTGACTCCCAGATCTCTATGTAGCTCATGAATGGGGTGGACAACCACACTTTAGCAACTCATACCACTTAGACAGGAAATGTGGACATCTACTATTTTTTGAGGCTGGCTTGCTAAATCTAACAGGCCCTAAACATTGAAAGTTCTAAATTCCCAGAGAAGGACTACCACATGAGGTTATATTCAAGCTCTCTTAATATCATGAGGCAGTAACATTATTATGGGAAATACACTCACCCTATTTGCTATGATAGATGATGAACCCCAACCAATGTGTTTCCATTTACACAAAAGAATAGTGACACATCTAAATCTTAAAGATAACCATTAAATACCACAAAAGAAATAATAACACTGTAGCTACATACATATTAAAGCAAATGCAGGCATAACAAATATATCACAATCTACACATAAACATGGGTCACACACCCCCACCAATACACTCGATATCTATGGGGAAGAGTGGGCACCCAGAGAAACCTAGCAAGGAGGACATGAGTGAAGAAAACCCAAGTGCTCAGAGCTACTCACAGTTCTGGAGCCATAAAGTCTAATGATCTTTTTCCATCTCAGGAACTGTCCATATAAGTTCCTCAGTAAATTTAGTTTCTATTGAACAGATATTTCCACAGCTTAGCTGAACTGATCCATATTGAGCTTGACTAAGACCTCCCTAGGCATCATGCTTCTGCCAAACTAGTTGATCTGCTAGGTAACTTCTTTAATTCTCTGTTTCCAAGCTGTTCTGTTCAGCCAGAATTACTCATCAGCAAAAGCTGTAGTATCCATCACTTCCAGCTTCACACTTAATTAATGAAGTTCTGAAATATATCCTTTCACCTCTATTATCTTTCTGGATTCAGACTCTGAAACTTCTCACTGAATGACCTCACCTTGGCTTATGGTTAGTTACAAAATTCTCATATTCAGTCTATGATCAAGTAAATGACATTTGATTCATAATGATAGATAGTTTTGATATTCGTATTTCACTGGTTATTAAAGCAAAAGGTTCTCTAAATCTTCATATGCAAATAACTTAACATACTGTATTATCCATTTACTTCAGAATTCTACATCGTCACATTCAAATGAGCAAATACTGTCTCAGAACTCTTAAGTCAGATTTAACTTCAGTAACTGCTTTGCTTAGAACTCTGAACAGCCCTATAAGTAAATTATAAAGGCAGGAAATTCAACAACTGATTTTCCTTAGTAGCAGACTTATATCCCTGTCAAAAGAAGTATAAAGGGTCATTTCCTTACATCTTTATCCAACTTCAGACTCCCTTTAATTCTGTCTGCATTTTTTTACTTATCCCAAACTTGAAATATTCAAAATACCATCTCTCCTTCTAACCCTGCTACTCTTCCCAACTCTACCATTTCTAGCAATGTTATGACCATCACTCCTAGTCACACAGAATTATCCAACAAGCACACAATCTTCTGCCCAATTGGAATACCTTAGTTCCTTTCTTTTAATCTTTGGATCTTTCAGAGAAAGTGTGATTCTTCTCTTTGCTAGCTGCCTCTACCTCATCCCCTTAACATCTCCTCTGGAAGCTTGACCCTCTAATTATCCCCATATCCTCTCCCCACCTCAATATTTTCTATTTTTCCATAAGTTCACATTCACTAGCTCCTTCTCTACTGCTTACAAAATGCCAAGAACTCCACCATCCTGAAAAAAAAGAACAAAACAATTCTTCACTTTATCTTACCATCCCTTCAAGCTGATGCCCAATAGTTCTTTTGCCTTTCATAACAAAACCCCTAGAAAAAGAAATTTACCTATACACAGTGCCTCCACATTTTCACCTCCCCTTTATTCCTCAGTCTTTTGAAACCTAAATATTCCACTTAAGTGGTGTTCTCCAATGTTACCAACAATCTCTTAATTGCCAAACCAAATGACCTTTCCTGAAATTTGTCCTAACCATTGTCATTACTGAAGTATTTGAAACTGCCTGCCACTCCCTCCTCCTAGGTATTCTCTCCTCCCTAAATTTTTATGACAGGTTTTGTCTTGGATTTCCTCCTCCTGTCTGGCCACTCTTTAGTATCCTTTGTTCTATTATCATCCTTCTCTCTCTTCCACTGTGTGAATTTAACCCATAGCTCTCCTCTGGGCTCTCTTCTCTCTTTATACCAGGAGTTCTTAACTTGGGGCCTACAACACCCAAGGGGTCCATGAATAAATTTCAGAGGATCCATAAATTTAGATGGGGGAAATTTGACATCTTTTCTTCTTACTAATCTAATTAAAATTTAGCATTTTGTTAAGTTATTTTAAAATATTCTGAGGAGTCAATAAGTTTAACTAGATTCCAAAGATGGGTGGAGAAAATCCATGACAAATAAAAGGTTTAGAACTCATATTGTATATCATTTCTCTAAGGAATCTCATCATCTCAGTTCAACTATCATCTCAGAGATCTGTTGATGTTGTTTATCCTTCATTCTAAAAGAGAACCATGACATCAGGAAGACTATGCCATGACTTGCAAGTGAATTGCATTTAGGTGAGGGAGGGCTGTGCAAGGTCACACTATGCATCCAGCCTCTGTCTTTTCCTTGAACTTCACTTTCTTATCATCAGCTGTCTATTGGACATATCCAAGTAGATTTCGTACAGGCATCTCAAACTCAACATGCCTCAAACAGAATTCATTATCTGTCCCCTATCTCCCAACTTCCAATAAATTCACCATCACCCTTCTTTTCACCCAAGTCATCCTTGATCCTTCCATTTCCCTTACCCTTCCTACTCATTAACAAGGTTTTTCCATTCCAACTCCATGATATCTTTGGTATCTCCTCCTCTTTGCTTACCCACATCTACAATTCTATGGCAAGCCCTTATCACTTGTCATCTGCACTCCTATAAATTAGCCATCTACGTGGTCTCCTCCTCTAATCCGTACTCAACACAGCTTCCTGATTAATATTTCTAAGGAGCAGGTATCATTTCCATTCTTAAGAAGCTCCTGTATCTCCTTCTCTCCTCCACTTGGCATTGAGAGCCCTTGACAACTTTGCTCTACCCTACCTTTCCAGACTTACTACACATTAGTCTCCTAGACAAATTGGCCTAATTTCTGTTCCTCATGTGCAACATTTCATCTCCTATCTCCATGTCTTTGCACAAGCTGAACCTCATGCTGGGAATTCACTCCCATTTCACATTTCCAGCTCCTAGGATCTTTAGCTTTCTTCAAAGTACAGCTCAAGGGGCACTTCCTACAGGAAGCCAAACCTGACCCTATGTAGTTGCTCTGCCATCCACTAACCCCAATCTATTACTATGTATCTACTTTCTATCCATTTTAAGGTTATTTTTATGGATTCATGTTGTTTCCCCCAATAGGATATAAATTCCATGAGGGAAAGGAGTATTTCATCTTTCGTATGTATATTTCAACACCTGCTAGCACAGTGCTTTGGAAATAGTAGGGAATTAACAAATGTTTACTGAGCACTATTGGTGGAATTGTGAATTGATTCTGTAGAGCAGGCCAGCCACTTGCAGCCAGCCTGCCAAAGGATTTCAGAAAGCTATCAAATGACTTGTAGCAACCAACGATCATCAGTCTATCTCTGGGCTAACCTATGTGTGGCCAGAAGAAGTTCGGCCTATCTTAATTTTGGCCCCTACCTACAGCCCAGTTGTATAGGTCTGCTGTAGAGAAATTTGGAACTATGCCCAAAGGGCTATACAACCATGCAAATCCTTTGACTTAGTAGTACCACTACTAGGTCTGTATCTGCAAAGAGATTTTAAAAAAAGGAAAAAGACCTATATGTACAAAAATATTTATAGCAGCTCATTTCTGGGGGCAAATAACTAGAAATTGAAGGGGTGCCCATCAATTGGAGAATGGCTGAACAAGTTGTGGTATGTGATTATTATGGAATACTATTGTACTGTAAGAAATGATGAGCAGGATGCTCTCAGAGAAACCTGGAAAGACCTACATGAACTGATGCAAAGTGAAATGTACTGGGTACCAAGTAACAGCAACATTGTAAGATGAGCAGCTATGAATGACTTAGCTACTCTCAGCAATACAAACAATCCAAGACAACTCTGAAGGACTTAGGATGAAAAATGTCATCCATCCCCAGAGAAAGAACCCATGGTGTCTGAATACAGATTGAACCGTGCATTTTTTTTACTTTATTTTTCTTGAGTTTTTTTGTCTGTTTTCTTTCACAACATGACTATTATGGATGTGTTTTGCATATACACATATATAACCTATATTGAACTGCTTGCCTTCTCAAAGGAGGAATGGGGAGGGAGCAAGGGAGAGAATTTGGAACTCAAAGTTTTAAAATATAAACAACTGGTAAAAATTGTTTTTACATGAAACTGGGGAAGAAATACATAGATAAATAGATAGGTAGATGAATAAATAAATGATAACATAAATGAATGAACAGATAAATAAATGAATGAATGAATGAATGAACAAATAAATAAATGAATAAATGCTCATTGAATAAATCCATGAACCTTTGACTCTTCCGATTCTCTCATCCTCCACATTCAATCAGTTGCTGAAGTTTCTGTTGAGGTCTATTTTGGCCCCAGCCATTGCCTCCACTCTGTCATCTTAGTTCAGGCCTTCATGACCCCTCTCTTGCCTGGACTATAGTAAAGGCCTACCTATTGCTCTCCTTGCTTCTCCTCTGGCCCCTTGCCAACCCATCCTTCACACAGCTCCACAAAATAACTTCCTAATATGCATAACCAACCACATCACTGTCTTACTCAAGAATCTTCAATAGTTCGCCATTGGCTCTGTAATGAAAGACAAATTCTTTAGCGTGGAATTTCAGCCCCTCCACAGTTCAGCTCCGACCTGCTTTTTCTTCCCTCCTGCACTTTCATCCTAGCCAAACCAGGCTATTAGCTATACCCCATCTCAGTCTTCCCTCTCTGGCCGCCTGTGGTCCCCCACACCTGGAATAGATTCTCCCCGTGTCTGCTGTTGAAATCCTTCTCTGCCAACAAAGGTCAGATCAGATTCTGCCTCCTCCGGGAAGCCTCCTCTTTCCTCCTACCCCACACTTAGATGAAAGTGATCTTCCCCAACCCCACTCCATCCCTATCCACAGATTTCCCATAGCACTTCCTTATTCTTTATCATTTTCTACATTCTATTACACCTCCTTGGTCTCTTATTATTTTTAGCAATATGTTATTTTCCCCCAATTTCATGTAAAGACAATTTTTAACATTCTTTTTTTTTTTAAAGTTGAGTTCCAAAATTTCTCCCTCCCTCTCTCACCCCTCCCAAGCAATTTCATATGGATTATACATGTGCAATCATCCAAAACATATTTCCATATTAGTGATGTTGTGAGAGAAGAAATAGTTGGTCTCTCATTATTATAGATTATAAGCTCCCTGAGGGCAGAGAATAGGACTCATTTCAACTTCATATCCCCACAGGCTTGAATTTCACCAGAGTGGTGACTTTGAAGTCCTATCACCTGGGTTAAGATTCTGCCAGCCCTGTTTCTGTAACCTTGGCAAACCAGTCCCTGTCCAGCCTCACTTTTCCTCGTCTGGAAAACAAGAGGCTTGGCCTAGATGGCCTCTGAGATTCCTTCCAGCTCTAGGTCTACGAGTTAACCAGTCTGGCCCTCAGTTTCTTCATCCATGGATATGAAAATGTTGAAATAGAGTCGCTTGGACTCCAGCCTTAGATCTATGATTCTGAGATTAGCAATTACAGTTTGTCCTCCCATCTTACTTTCAGGCTAGAATTTATAGTTTACAGTGCACCTCCTTTCAGAAACCAAAGGAAAGCAGACACAGCTTCCCAGAAAATAATTTGAAAGCTATTTTCTTCAATTAGTCTCAGATTACATCTGCCAGGGGAATGGGGTGGGTTTCAGGTCTTGTGCAAGACTTCTGTAAGAAACCCTGCTTTCTGCACAAGCTCTCCAAGACCTCCTGCACCCGGGAGACCCCTCAGCAGTGGCTAAAATTTCAGGAGATACAATGGGCATGTTAATGTAATGCTAATGTTGACACACCCTGAGGGCCAGACTTTCAAAGGGCCCCAAACAGGCCTCCTGGGGGTGAGAGCCCACAATGCCTTCAATTAGTTAATTGCGTGTACCTGAATTAGCTCTCAAACTCTAAAGCCTTTTAAACCAGATACCCAGCTCCTTTTCCTCCATACAGCAGCCCAGGACCCCGGGTCTCCAGGTGAGGCTCTTCTCGGGAATCCCTGAAAGTGACCAACATTGGCCACATTTAATCAATAGGGATTTTTTAAAAATGCCCCCAGATGATAAATGTAAATGTAAGATGTAGTTGATTTAAGTAGAAACAGTCCGGGGAGATGACTCCTCTTTGAAGAAATGCCCACTGGCTGTTTTTCCTTTTAGTCTTTGCTGGAGACAGGGTTAGAGAATTCTGTATCCCATTCCCTATCTTTGGGTGAAATCTAATCCTGTTTTGCTGGAGTTTGCCTTCTCAGCTCAGTTTGCTGGGCCAGTGGGGGTGAAAAAGTTGCATTTTAACCGGAACTGGGGCACACTTAAGCTCTTTTGCATCATCTTGCTGGAGCTAAAGGCAGTCCCTATTGGCTGCCTTGGGTTCCCAGAAGCAATATCCACTTTCTCCTGTGATGGCTTATCATGTAATAAAAGATCATTATATTGGGGGGCGAGATTGCTGATTCTGAGATTCCTGGCCTCTCCGGAATGAAAATAAAAGCCTGCTCAGCACTGGGTTGTGGACACTTCTGAAGCCTTGAATTTTCCTCTGTCCCCATGGAGGGGGGTGGGATGGAGTTTAAAGGGGGGAACAAAGGCAGGCACTGGCTGGCCTCTGTGTCTTTGGTGTTCTGTCCCTGGGGACTGACAAATGCGTTACAGGCTTCGCAAGCAGTCAACTTAAGTGCATCTCAGCTCTGGTTAGGAACAGAAAATAAACCCAGCCAAGGAGCAGGAATGTAAGATCACAGGCCTAGAGCTGGAAGGAATCACACAGGCCATCTAGGCCTAGCACTGCAAACTGGGAGAGGTCTTGAAGATCAGTCTCCTTCATTTTACAGATGAGGCATTTGAAAGTCACACAGATAATAAGACAGGGTAAGGATTTGAACCCAGGTCCCTTGATTCTGGGTTCAGAGTCCTTTTTTCATTATAAACCAGTGCTTCCTTTCTGGTTCAACTTCCTCATTTTATAGATGTGGAAACTGAAGTCCAGAAAGCTTCAGAAAGGTAGGAAGTTTCAGAAGGATAATTTAAACCCAGAGCCTCAGATCTCTGTTTGCTGCCTCCCTAATTTTGAAGGATTTATTCCCAAAATGGGGAGAGCAGTATTGATGGGGTTCAATTCCCGACTATGCTACTTTCTATTAATTTGACCTTGGAAAAGCCATCTCACCAAACCAAGTCAATAAGCATTTATGAAGTGCCTACTATGTGTCAGGCACTGGGGATTCAAAGACCCAACAAAAAACAAAATCGATGCCTTTTCTGCACTCCTATCTCTTAACCCAGTGCCTGGCACATAGTAGGCACTTTAAAAATATTTATTGACCGACTATACAACTGCCAAAGTGATTTTCCTAAAGCGTGGAAATTATGTCATTCCTTTGAGACTCAACAAAGTTCAGTGGCTCCCTAGTACT
Source organism: Trichosurus vulpecula (assembly GCF_011100635.1). NCBI lineage: Eukaryota > Metazoa > Chordata > Mammalia > Diprotodontia > Phalangeridae > Trichosurus > Trichosurus vulpecula. Next base: position 178,117,595 of record NC_050581.1, read on the forward strand.
TTTAGGATCAAATACAACATCCTGTGTTTCTTGTTTAAAGTCCTTCATAAGAAGGCTCCAACCTATCCTGCCAAGCTTTTTATGATGTGAGATTATAATATCCATTATGTTACTTCACACAGTCTATGGCCCAACCAAACTGGCCATCCTGTTGATTCTCTTAGCCCAGTGCCTGCCACATAGTAGGTACTTTTAAAATGTTTATTGACTGACTGACTATACAACTGCCAGAGATTTTCCTAAAGCATGGAAATCATGTCATTCCTTTGAGACTCAACAAAGTTCAGTGGCTCCCAAGTACTTTTAAGATTAAATACAATTTCCTGTTTCTTGTTTAAAGTCCTTGACAACAAGGCTCCAACCTATCCTGCCAACCTTATTACGACGTGATATGATAATATCCATTATGTTACTTCACACAGTCTATGGCCCAACCAAACTGGCCTTCCTGTGGATTGTCTTAGCACAGTGCTGGCACACAGTACCCTTTAATAAATGTTTGTTGACCTGACTTCCCCCACCCAAAACACTCCATCTCCTATATCTCCTCTCTCCTTCATCCTCCTCCAACAGTCTCTGTATCTTTGCACATGATGTCTCTCATGCCTGGAATGTGCTCCCTACTTACCTCCACATCTTAGAACAGCTAATTTCTTTCCAAGCCCAAGTGCCCTCTCCTACAGGAAAGCCTTTCCTGATCCCCCCAAATGCTAGTAACTACCCCCCCATTACCTTGCATTTATTTTGTACAAGCTTATTTATGTACAACAGGACTCCCCCCACCACATCCCCTGTAGAAAATGGGTTCTTTTGAGAGCCAGGATTGTTTCATTTTTATGTTTGTATTCCTAACACCTAACATTGCCTGGCACATAGTAGGCACTTAACAAAGGTTCATGATTGATTGATCTCTTCCAACTCTAAATTCTATGATCCTGTATGAGAATGATAAGAAGAGAACTGTGTGCAGGGGTGGGGTGATGGGAGAGAAGCTTGCCTCCCCATATCTTGGCAGAGAGGTGGTAAGCCAGAGGTATGGAATGAGGCATACATTTTCCGATGTGGTCAATGTGTTGATTTGTCTTGCTTAGCTAATTTGTTACAAGGGAGGGCTTCTGAAAGTGAGTTAATAGGTCATGACAAAGATACAAAAATAAAAGAAAGAAAGAAGTGCCAACAAAACATTAAAAAGATAGAAGAAAACAAAAATTCAAAAGGGAATAGAAACAGGGAAATATTATTGCTACTTTGTTAAACTTAACCTGAAATTAAAAAAACAAAGAATTTCATGGTCTCATATACAATCCTTTTTTTGATTCTTATTTGTGTATTGAAATGTGCATTTGCTGATAATTGGTAAGTTCAGAATAAAAAAGAAAGTTACAAAAATAAATGTTAGAGAACGATCTAAAAGGTTAACCTGCATGACCTTGACTCAACTCCATCAAACAAACAGTAAGGCCTGCTCTGTGCTAAGACAGAAGGGTGCCAACTTCCACGGCCTTCCCTTATGTCCTACTCTATATGAGGCACTGTCCTAGCAGCTAAGGGCTACAAAGACAAAAATGAAAACCAAATCCAGTCCCTGCCTCGAAAGACCTTATAATCGTTCAGACAAATAGAAAGCACTGTACTAGACCCAGGGAAGATACAAAACCAGTTCGGTGAAGCTCACAGTCAGACACAGGACCATGGCCACAGATGGGTATCAATATTAGGCACCTATTATGTAAAATAAATATTACCTAAAAAAAGTTAGAAAAGTATCAAAGTATCTTCTTCTTCTTCTCCTTCTTCTTCTTCTTCTTCCTCCTTTTTTTTTCCTTTTCCTCTTTCTTGTCTTGGCATCCTAAGGATTTAGCAGAGTGCCCAGCACATAGTAGATGCTTACTGAATGCTTGTTGGATTGAAATGGTTTATTGTTAGCTCTCATAGAGAAAATATTTGGGTGGGGGGTAGGGAGTAAATTTTTAGGGATGCAGCTTCTTGGCAGAGTGGAGAGGACACCCGAAAAGGTCAAGAAAACCCAAGTCCACATCTCACCACAGACACTCACAAACCACATGATCCTGGGCAAGTCACTTAAACCTCCTTCAGGCTCCTTTTCCTCATCTGTAAAACAGGGTTAATAATAGTTCCCACCTCATAGAATTGTTATAAGGATCAAATTAAATTAAATTTTACATATATATATATATGTATGTGTGTGTGTATACATACATATAGATATGGTTTTGTGACCCTTAAAGCTCTCTGTATATGGTAGCTATTATTATTTAAAACTCTACCTTTCCACGAAGAAAGTCTTCTCTTAAACGTCCATAATTCTGCTCACATAAAATAGTGAGCAATCCACTTCCCCCAGCCACCAGAGTGTAGACCATAAAGGCGGCCTGGCCAGAGGCTCGAACTCTCTTGGGTCTAGTTGTGAGTACAAAAGCCCTTCAACTATAGACAAAAACAACCCCAAGGAGGCACACTGCTGATATGGGTCAGCAGCATCCTATTCAAGAAAGGTTAGCCCATTCATGCTGAGGCCCAGTCAGTCCTGTAGAGAACTTGCTACTTCTCTATGGCCCATTACTCCACTGCCCCAGGCCGTCATCTATGTTTTCTGAAGATGCAAAGAAATGGGAGGGGGAAGAAATCAATCTTGATTGAAAAATGATTTTCTCAAATGCGAATTTTCAGCAAGACTGTAAGAGAACCTAGGGCTTTGGTTTGAGTTTGTTTGTTCTTGTTGTTTTAATCAACAATGAATGAAATGGAAAGAATCATAGAATAAATGAGTGCCTGAGAGGTTTGAGATTGAAAATACGCCATCAAGTCTCCCAGGCCTGCAGGTTGGCTTCTTTTTCTTTCATTCTTTAGTCATGCTTCCTTGCCTGAGGTTGCCCACCCTAGCACGTGTTTGTCAGTATAGCCAAACTCAGTTATAGGAAAAAGCTGAGAGGGAGCTGCTTTCATTCTATTTCATTAAAAAAAAAGCCTCTCAACAACAGGCCCAATGATTCTCTGGGCTAGAATTGAAATAAAAGGCACTATAAGTGAAACATAGAGAACTTCATTGTCTCACCCATCCCAGAATCCAACACCCAATTCAGAAAGCCTCTTCTCAGCATGTAACATATGTATAAGGTCATAGACATAGAGCTGGAAGGGACCCTAGAGCGCATTTAATCAAACTTCCTCACTTTAAAGATGAGGGAACTAAGGGCACACAGAGAATAAATGTCTGAGCTGGAACTTGAACCAAAGTCTTTGGACTAATGCAGGCAGTCTTATTTCAGTGTAATTGGTTTCCTTTGTAATCCTATTCTTTCATTTTATGCAATTAAAAACATTGTCCCAAAAAGGGATCCCTAGGCTTCCCTACCTAGAATACCAAAAGGCTCCATGACACAGGAAGGGTTAAGAACGTTCACCCTCAAGTCTCTACACCAATGAGAGGCAAGTCATCTCCAAGCCAAGACAGGGCATTGTTCTTAATACTTTAGCATTGTGTATTGCACATAGTGTATGGCTGGATCTGGTTTAATTCATTTTAAACCATCCCTGAAACCTTACATTGGGTTGGCCAGAAATATTTCTCAGACTTTCATTTGATAAAACCTAGGACTTTGTCTTTATGCTAGATAAAAAGGCAAGCAGATAAATGGGGGGATGGGAAGTTAGAGAGACAACTGAACAGAGCAGGGCAGTATGATCTGGTAGAAAAAAATGCTAGTTTAATGAATACAAATGTGTGAAGGAAACACCTATGTGGCCAGCACTCCGTTAGGCGCTGCAGATAGCTAGTGATACCTTTTCATAAAGGGAGTGTGGGTCAGTGGGAAAAGCAGTGATTTGAGAGTCAGTGGACTGGGGTTTACCTTGTGACTGATGCTTATTACCCAGATGCCCTTGCAGTCTTTTAATGTCCCTGGTCCCTATTTTTTTTTCATCTATAAAAGGAGGAAGACATGACCATTGAGGTCCCTTCCAGCTCCAGATCTAAGAGACGGCGATTGAAATCCTAGACCTGTCTCCCTGTATGTTCTTGGACTTGTTGCTGGACTCCTTTGTATCTCAGTGTCCTCATCTAGAAAGTGAAAGGGTTAGATCTGATGAGTTCTGAGGTCCCTTTGTGCTCTCGATATTTGATTCTGTGTAATGGTGTTCTCATCCCCAAAGTAGATAAATCCTGACAAGATACAAGAATACAGGAAAAAATAGGAGTAGGGAAACAGGAAAAACAGTAGGCTGGGAATCCGAAAGGAAAGAAACAAGTATTTATTAAGCACCTACTGTGTGCCAAGTACTCTGTTAAGTGCTGTACAAAGATCTCATTTGATCTTCATACCAACCCTGGGACGTATGTGTTATCATTATCCCCATTTTATACCTAAAGAAACTGAGGCAAACAGAGGTTAAGTGACTTGCCCAGGGTCACACAGCTAGATTCTGAGATTGGGTTTAAACTCAGGGCCATATATGCCTATCCACTGTGGCACTAAGATGCAGGAGACTCAGGTTCTCATCCCAGCTCTGACATTAATCAGTTACCTGATCTGAGTCTAATCATGTCAACTAGCTAGGCCTTGGTTTCCCATCTATAAAGAGAGTGACTAGATCAGGGCTTCTTAGCCTTTTTTGTATTGTGGGCCACTTTGGCAGTCTGGTGAACTCCTTGTTGGGATAAAGTTTTTAAATTCACATAGAATTGCAAAGTAAACTGATTATGTTAAAATAAAGTTATCAAAATAGTTTTCTTTTTAAATAAGTTCACAGACCCCAGATTAAGATCCCCTCAATTAAATGGTCTCTAATTTCAACTTCTAGTCTTCAACTCTGGCTTTTATGTTCTCTATTTCATGTTGTAACAGAAATGAAATGAAAATAGAATGTAAATTCCATGAGGGCTGGGACTGAATTTAAAAAAAAAAATGTGTCTTTGTATCTTAAGTACTTAGAACAAAGAGCTACACATAGTAGGCACTTTAAAATGCATGTTGAAATGGGTATGATCCAATGAAGAACTACAGAGAGAGAGAGAAAGAGAGAGTCATCCATTCATTTATTTGTGAAGTCTTTCCTGATCACCCCAGTGCCGTTACCTGTCCATTACAAATTTGTACTTACCATGTGCATATTTCACATCATTTCCACCAATAGAATGTAGGCTGCTTGTGGCCAAGGATTCTTTCATTTTAGTGCTTGTATCCCCAGCAGCGTGCAGACAGAGTTCCTGGTTCATAGGAGGCACATAATAAATTCTTGGGTTTTGACTGATTTATACTTCCATGATTGCCCTCATGTGCTTATAATATACAACCTACAAATCTTTCATTTGGCTCATAAAAAGATCACAAGAGGACCACAGATTTAGAACTGGAAGCACTTTCTAAGTCATTTAGTCCATTTTATAAATAAGAAGACAGTGAATTGTCCCAGGTCGTGTGGGTGTGGGTGGCAGAGGAGTGGGATTGGGAGGGATATGCTATGTAGCATCTAAGTAAATACGATGTACATGGAAAGTAATTTGAGACTGAGACAGAGAGACAGTAACAGAGAAAAAGAACACTAGTAACTGGAGGGGGACCAGAAAACACTTCTACAGAAACTGGCAACTAAACTGTACTTTGAAGAAAGCTAAGCATTCTAAGAGGAAGTGAGGAAGGGCTCAATTCTAGACCATGTCTACAAAGGCTTGGAGGCAGGAAATTGTCAAGTAATGACATTCTAACAAGCACTTGGATTAAATTATGACAGCATCCACCAAGTTTGATTCTACCATAAGCTGTATCTTTGAACTACTACTTCAAACATACTTTTCTAGTGAACATTTTTTTTAATTTAAATAAGGCTCCCTTTCTCCACTACATGCTAGAAATATGCATCAACTCAAAGGACATTTCAGTTGGTCCCACTCTGATGCAATGCTCTCTGCTCCTTTCTCATTTTCATTCATAGGATTTGACAAATGAGGTCAAGGAAGGCACAGAATTAATGAAAAACAAGCAAACCTAAAATGGAAGAAAGCATGAACTTACCCCTAGGGTAAGTACAACTGGGCTCACCACTTACTAATTGTGCAACTGTGAACAAACTATTTAACCTTTCCCAGTTCAGAGAGAGTTGGGGCTGCCTAAGAAAGCTAAGGATAACAAAAAAGTAAGAGAAAAAAAACAGAAGGTGGAGATTTGACGGACAGGGCAAAGAGGAAGATCAAAGAAGGGGTAAAAAATGACTCTTGCCCAGAATGGCAAGGACAGAATTACCAGACAATAAAGAAAAAACAGAAGTATTCTGCTCTCATTCTGATTCTGTTTACTCTGCCAGGCAGAATGATTCTGGAAAAAAAAAATCACCATGTGACCTTGGGCAAGTCACTTAACCCTAATTGCCTTGCCTTCCCCCCTCCAAAAAAAAAAAAAAAAAAACAAACCCAGAACAAAAATGGCTACTAGGGATTTGACTTTCACCATAACTAAGGACCTAGTAAGAGAACACCAAGCTGCTTTTGAAATAATAATGATGAAGAAGAACTGGCATTTATTTATACAGCGCCTTAAGGTTTGCAAAGCAATTTACAACCATTATGTTATTGGATCCTCACAATAACCATGGGATGTAGGTGCTGTTATCATGCCCATTTTACAAATGAGGAAACCCAAGTTAAGGAATTTGCCCAGGGTCACAGAACTAGTGTCTTAGGCTAGATTTGAACTCAGGCCTTCTTGACTTACAGTTACAATGCGCTCCCCACTGTGCCACCTAGCTGAGTTCATATGATCACAAAATCAGAGGATCACAGATCTAGAGGCCAGGAACCCCCACTCCCTTATTTTATAGACAAAACTGAGACCCAGAGAGGACTAGACCAAGGTCACACAATGAGTGAGCAATGAGGCAAGACCAAAACTTAGGTCCTCTGACACCAAGCCCAGAGAGGTTTGTTTATTTGATTGGTGGGTTGGTTGGTCTTGTTTTGTTTCCCACTATACCATGTGGATTTTGCAAGAGTATGGAGGAAATAACTAATAAAGACCAAACAATGTTGAGATTTCACCTCACATACATCAAATTGGCCAAGATGTGCCCTACGAGAAAGTGAGGGGAAAGGGGAATGGGTGGGGAGTAGGGTGACAGAAGGGAGGGCTGACTGGGGAACGGGATAATCAGAATATATGCCATCTTGGAGAGGGGGAGGGTAGAAATGGGGAGAAAATTTGTAAGTCAAAATCTTGTGGAAATCAATGCTGAAAGCTAAAAATATTAAATAAATAATAAAATATTTTTTTAAAAAAATTGGCCAAGATGACAAAAGATCAGACACCTCAATGCTGAAGAGCTTTGGGGAGATAGGCACTCTAACTCCTAATTCACTCTGCTGGAGTAGCCAACTGGTCCAACTATTCTGTGAAGCAATTTTGGATGATGTTGTTAAAAAGTGACCTGATGTCCATATTCCTTGACCCAGAGATCTCACTGGCAGGACTATGCTCTGAAAAAGTCAAAGACAAACAGATAAGTCCCACACGTACTATAATATACATCACTTTTTGTGATGTGCCTGTAAAGGCCTAGCAACAGCAGGTCCCTATGGTTGGGGAATGGCTAAATAAATTGTAGTACATGAGCGAAATGAAATATTAGCGTACCATAAGAAATGATGCATATGAAGAATTCTAAGAAGCATGGGAAGACTTCTGCAAACTGATGCAAAATGAAATAAGAAAAACCAGAAAAAAATAGTGCTACAGAGATGTTAATGGTAAGAAAAAAAATTGAACTCTAGGTAATTATAAAGCCCAGGGGCTAGACCCCAAAGAAGATATGAGAAAATGTACCACTTGTCTTTCTTTGCAGAGGTGGGGAACCATGGGTGTGGCATACTGCATGCATTGTCAGATTTAAATGACATATTGGTTAGTTTTGTTTCACTGATTCCCATTAGTTTGTATTTTTATTATAAGGGATGGCTCTTTAGGTAGAGAAAAGGGAGGGCTATATTTGGAAATGAAGACAATGCAAAAAATTGATCAAAATTTAATTCTTTTAAAGAAGGCTACAGAGATTTGGAAAGGCATTAAGTAATAAAGGCAAATGTCCAGTTTTCAAGAAAGAGAAAAGAATGGAGTCTACAAACTATAGGCCAGTAAACTTGGCATCAATTCCCAGGAAAATATAGAATTTACAAAGAGATAGTGAATGTCTAATAAAGTATGAAGGGGTCACCTATGCCCTGAAAGACTTCATCTGGAACTAGTTGTGCCAGGCCAGGCTCATTTCACTTAAAGAGAGACCTACTGGACTGGTGGTTTAGGGGAATGCTAACCTAAATTTTGGCTGAGCAAAGTGTCTCTTGTCTCGTGATATTCTCATCAACAACATAAGGAGATGTGAAAGACCCAAGAATACAATAAGGTGGCTATGTGGAAGTGGTAGAATGTCCATACCTAAAGAAGGCTAATGGTTAGATAGTAGCTTTCAAGATTTCTGGTGGAGAACCTCAGGGATCTGTGCTTAACCCTAAGCAGCTCATTTTTAATGAGCGATTTTGAAAATATGATTAACGGTATGCTTATCAAATTTTCTGATGACCCATCACTGGAAGGTAGAGCTAAAACCCTGGAATGGCAGAGCCAGGACTGAAAAAAATTTTGACAGGCTGGAGCATTAGGCCAAATTGAGGAAATTTAATAGGGAAGAAGGTAATCTTAAACTTGTATTCAAAAAATCAACTTCACAAGGAAAGGATATGGCTAGACAGCAGTTCAGAGGGCAGACTTTTAGTGAACTGACAACTCAGTAGTACAAGTCAATAGTCTGATATGGCAGCCAAGAAAGGTATGGAAATTCTAGGTTGCAATAAGGGAGATGCTGGTTCCAAGACGAGGATTCCATTACACACTCCTATGTTTTAGGAAACATTGATAAGCTAAAAATAAGTACAGAAGAGGGAAGCTGGGATGGTGCAGAATTTCAAGTTGATGCCACACGAGAATAGATAGAAGAAACTGGGGCTATTTAGCCTAGAGAAAAGAAGGCTCAGGAAGGACATGGCTTCTGTCTTTAAGGACCTGAAAGGCCAGCAGGACTTAGGCCTACTGTATGTGATCTGCAAAGGGCAGAACTAATTTAGAGGGAGGAAGGGAGGAGGGAAGGAAGGAATGTAGGAAGGAAGGAGGGAAGGACAGAAGGAAGGAAGGGAGGAAGGAAGGGAGGATGGAAAGGAGGGAGGAAGGAAGGGAGGAAGGAAGGGAGGATGGAAAGGAGGGAGGAAGGAAGGGAGGATGGAAAGGAAGGAGGGAGGAAGGAAGGAAGGAAGGAGATAAGCATTTTTAAGTGCCCACTATTTGCCAGGTACTGTGCAAAGCACTTTACAAATATAACAACTCTACAAGATTGTTATCGTCTCTGTTCAATCATTTCAGCCTTGTGGGACTCTTTGTGGCCCCCTGGGGGGTTTTCTTGGAAAAGATATGGCAGTGGTTCAAGGAAATCTCCAAATCCTTTTACAGATAAGGAAATGGAGTCAGATAGAAATTTCATCCCTTGTCCAGGGTCACATAGCTGGTTAAGTTTCTGAGGATGAATTTGAACTCAGATCTTCATGACTCTAGGGCCAATGCTCTTTATCCATTGCACCACATAGCTGCAAAGAGGTGAATTTTGATTTGAAGGACTTGAAGGAAGAATATCCTAACAGTGAAAACAACCCAACAGTGGAACAGATTTGCTCTCACCAGAAAAACTCAAACACAAGCTAGGCAACCAAATACGAGGCATTTTGTAGGGAAATTTCTTGTCCAGGGACAGATTATAATAGATAGCCCCCAGGTCCCTTCTAATTCAGTGTCTATGACCAAAGGCCTTCCTGATTGACTAAAAGTGAGTCCAGTATCAAACCCAACTTCCTTCATGGCTAGGCCAATTTAAAATCAGGGAGATGGGAATTCTGGGGGGGAAAGACGTGATTTCTTTTTTGGGGTAAACCCGGAAAAATGCTCTAGAATTGTACGGGGAATGATGGAAAGTATAGGAAATGGAAATTGTTTAGCACAGGTAAGGGGCCTGCAAGCCATCCACTTTAATTACAGAAAATATTCTAGGTTCCCTGATCCTTCCATTATGTTATTCAATTAAACAGCTTTTATCGGGTACCAGCATAGTAGAGTAGAAAAAGTACTGGGTTTGGAATCCCAAGATCAGGATTCAAATCCTAATCCTGTGACTTATTACTGATGCAATCTTGGGCAAATCATGTATCCCCTCTGGGCCTCAGTTTCTTCAAGCTTAAAATTAGGAAATCGGCCTAAATGACCTCTGGGGTCTCTTCAGAGCCAGGATCCTATGCATATGTTAAGTGCTTAGGAGCGGTTTTATGAACTTCTTTTTCAAATTATGGGATGGGTGAGAGAAAAGAGCATATATATTTCATTTAGAGAATCTTTATTTCTTCACCAATGATGATGTTGCAAGTTCCTTCCAGCTCTAAGTATATGATCTTATGATCTAGCATGTACTAGGGACAGAGGCTCCAATGATGAAAAATGGCACAGGCCCTGCCTTCAAGGAGCTTACACTCAATTAGGAAATACAGCATGTAAACAAGCAAGTGCATCAAAAGTGAAAAATGAGCCAAAGGCAAGATCCTGGCAAAGATGTATAAGAAACTTCAAGGAGGGAGCAAGGCAGAGAAAGGCAGAAATCAGACTTCATGGAGGAAGCAGCCCTTGAGTCAGGCCTCACAGGAAGACAAGTATTTCCACAGGAGGTGATGAGAGCACTGAGTTCCAAGGATAGGGGCAGCTTGCTCAAAGGAGTGGAGGATGAGTTTGGGGCACCTCTCCTGGAACCTGAAATTCGTAGATGGAAGATGCCAATACTATCCCTGGCCCATGGACACCAGCAGTCCCACCTTCCTCCTCTCTACCACCCCAGAAAACCCCTCATTTCCTCCAAAGCTCAGGTGCCACCTTCAACATGGGACCTTTCCTGAGCCCCTAAGGAACCAGTACTCTCTCCCCCTTAAGTTACCTTGTATGTATGGAACATGCCGTCTTTCCCCAATGGAATGAAAGATCCTCGAGGGGTTCATTTTTGCTTTTGTATCTACAGCACATAGCACAGGGCCGGACACAGGGTAGGTGTTTAAAAAATCCTTCTTAGATTGAATGTAAGTAAATTCCCCAGGAAAAGAATACTTGTGATTTGGGATGTGTTGGGAGGTGGGGATGCAGGAGGGAAAACCTAGATAAAGGCAGGAGAGCCAGGGCACACAGTTGTGATGGCAGAAGGGACCAGTGGGAAGTTAGTCAGGGAGGCAGAGCTATGGCCTTGATCACAGACTATTTAGTTTTAGTCTGTTGAGCTCCACAAGCCAGGATATAGCAAGGAGGGATAAAGCCTTTGAGTCAAAGGGTAGGAGTCTCAGGGTCAGTTCAGAGAAGGAATTAGTTCACGGGAAATTAAGGTTTCAGGGCCCATGAGCTAGGGCACAATCATCCACATCCATGAAGGGTTGATTCTTGGCAATGTGAACTATTACAAAGTCTCTGCTCTCCTTCTCGGTGTGTGTAGGGATAATATGGAATCATTTGGAACAGAGATAGAACTGATTGAACATAGTTCCTTATAGGGACATGGTAGACATCCTGAAACACCGTCCTTACAGCGCCTGGCTACCAGAAACAGCTGAAGGGAATGGCAGCTGGAGACGACAGCAGTAGTGACGATTTAGGAAGCCAAGTAATGAGAGGTTTGTGGGCATAACTCTTGGGTGAAATCTACCTGCATTTAGTGGTGAGAGAGGGTTTGATGAGTGCCAGAGTGAGTGGGAGCTGCAGAGCAACCAGCTGACAATGAGTGCTGCAATATAGGTACAGGTGGTCTCCATGATTCCCTGGTCCTTTTTCCCTGTTGGCATCCATCATATTGGTAGTTCTGGGTTGGGGTGGGGTATGGGTATACCTGCCATCTATAATGGCCCATGGTTGTGGCTTATATGTCCCAGAACCCAGAATCTCAGGGAAAGACATGAATAGGAGAAGTCTGATTCAGCTCAGCACAGGCTCTCTGAATACACCTGCTCAGTTTCATTCAAATCTCCTCTCCCTAGAGAAAACTAACCCACACTGGGCATCATTAACAATTGACAAGTACGGCTTTGAATAATACTCAATGTAGTTGTTTGGTGATTGACTGGGCATCATTCACAATTGACAAGTGTAAGGTTTTCAATAATACTCAATGTAGTTGTTTGGTTGATTGACTGGGCATCATTCACAATTGACAAGTGTAAGGTTTTCAATAATACTCAATATTGTTGTTTGGTTGATTGGGGGTGGGGAGAGTAGGGTAAATTCCATGGGGTTGATAAGCTGGCAACAAATTTTCTGATGGCTGATAAATTTTGGAGGACTTAAAAAAAAATCCTTCATTATACGTATGTCTTAGTTGTTATATGTGCAGGAAAAAAAAACAGGCAAAATCCTCCATCCTATGATCTTAAAGCCATATGTTTTAAGCCTGGGGGGATTTGAGAGGCTAATGAATCCAACCTCTTCATTTTACAAAGTTGGAAAAAGGGACCCAGAAAGGAACTCACTGTGAACCACCCTGTTCCTCAAAGCTTTTACATGGTTTTCAGTTCCTCTAAAAATTGTCTGATTTGCCCAAGATCACAGACATAATAAGAGGCAGAGTCAGGACTCAATCACATCTGTTAGCTTCCCTCTGTTCCCAAAAAGCCATCTTTCACTTAATCTTTCCAACTTACTAAGACTGAAGACAAAGGCCTGGTGGTAGTATACAGTATGGTGGCATCCATGTGTGGAGGGAATCTCCATATGGATGAAATCCAAGTTACCCACAAGGAAGATTCCTGTAATCATGGTCATCTTATCACGCCACCCTTCTGTACGTCCACCCTCGTCTCCTGATATCATCCTCCCATCTTTACCTAATCCACAATAAGTCAGAAATAAATGTTTTAGGATGAGGTGGGAGAGGCAGGCCTGGAGGAGAAGAGGGGGGAGCAGGAAAAGTCCCTTAAGTTTCTACTTTCTCATTTCTTATTTCTAAAAAACAAAAAACAAAACCCAAACATCTTCTACTCTGGCCAAAACCATTTATCAGTGAGTGTAGGAGGGATACCTATACCACCACCTAGGCCCTCTTACTAATATTCTGGAGGAAATCCTCTGGTCAAGGCAGTACTGGGAAGCAAATGAGTCTCCTAAGATCTAGACTTTGCTCTGCATTGCTGCCGTATTTTTCAGGTTTCAAGTCCAGACATTTTGAAATATTTTTAATGTTGGTTATTACATTTGCCCTGGTCAAATAAAATTCTGACACCATCTTGTTTATTAATCTGCAAGGGCTAGAAATCTTGTCTTTCATGAACCACAGCTCTTGTGTTGAGGGAGGCCCCAGCTGCCCAACAAAATTGGTTCTCCATTCTCCTGACTCGCACTCTACTGCTAGGTTCTGTCAGACCTGTTTGGGAGTGAAAACAAACTGCAAACCCAATTATTTTGCCAACATCCGATAGGTACCTGACAAGGCACTAATTGCCAGGCTTAGATTTCAGGAAGCAATCTATTTAGTGTTTTGGTGCCAATTAATACAAAGAATGGTGTGTGGTGAATAAGTCCTCTACAACTCACATTGATCTCATGTCACAGAATCCAGTCAGTAGGACAAGCTTTGACATGAGGATGAATTTCTTTTCTTTTTTTGGTGCATTTCAGATTTATGCACATTAATTTATGAAACTAAGGTATTCTTTTCCCCACCCCCACCTCTTTTCTTCTATCTCAGTATTCAGAATACAAATACGTGAGGGTTTTTGAAAAGCTCTTTGTAGGAAGAGAATGGCCTTCTTGTAGCAGGACAAAAAAAAAAAACTGGACCCTATCACATGACCTTTGGATTTCCTATCTCTCTTCCAGCTGTAAGACAGACTTCAGCCAAAGGCCTCAGATGTTGCTTTGGATGTTGGCTTTAAAGAGAAAGTCCTGCTGATGTGGACTTTATAGTAGCTGGTTATAAGCACATGAGATGCACCAGATTGTATATATGGACCTTTGAGCCCTTTGCGAAGAAGATTGACAACCAATTCACCTAGAAAACCTAGTATGATGCAGCAGGGCTAGCCTCAGTAGAGATTCTATAGAAGGGCCTTTCAGCCATCACCTACCAGGGGTGGGGAACCTTCGGCCTCAAGACCACATGTGGTCCTCTAGGTCCTCCAGTGTGGCCCTTTCACTGAATCCAAACTTCACAGTCAAAGGGCTGCACTTAAGGACTTAGAGGGCCACATGTGGCCTTGAGGCTGCAGATACCCTACCCCTGATTAGTCCAACTCCATCATTCCCTTTCCATTTTTTCTTCTGACTGTCCATCCGTCCTTCCTTTCTTCCTTCCTTCCTCTCTTCCTTCCTTCTTTCCTTTCCTCCTTCCCTTTAATTTCCTTTTTAAAAAGTTTTATTGTCTTTTGTTTTGACATTACAGTCATTTTCAGGTATACCTCCTCTTCCCAAGGTCCTTCTCTTGTAACAAAGAAAAAAAGTTAAGCAAAATCACCCTACTCAATATGAAAACATATACAATATTCACTACCCCTAGTCCCCCACTACAACAGGAAAAAGTTCATTTTCTCATCTGTCAGACCCAGGATTGCTTTTTAAAATTCTATAGTGGTCAGTTTCTTTTCACTGTTCCTTCTGTTTATATTGCTACAGTGGTGTCTATTATTTTCCTGGTACCATTCACTTAGTTCTGCATCAGTTCAGGTAAGTCCTTCCATGTTGCTTTGATCGCCTCCTATCTGTCATTATACTCTATTATGTTCACATACTGTACTTTGTTTAGCAATTTTCCCATCAATGAAGATCCAAACTGTTTCTACTTCTTTGCCACCACAAAAAGTCCTATGTATATTTTGATATATGCAACCTTTCTGTCTTTGACCTCCTTGGGACAGATGCCCAGCAGCGAGCTTGAATAATTTAGTCAGGTCAAGCCAAGAAGCATTTGTTGAGTGCCTACTATGGGCCAGGCATTGTGCTAAGCACTAAGTAATTTAGTCATTTTCCTACATAACTCTCAAGTGCCTTCCAAAGCAGATGGAGCAATTCATGATCCTACAAACAGTGTGGCGGTGTGCCTGTCTTCCTGTAGTCCCACCAACAAGTGACCATTTCCCTTTTTTAACATCATTCCCAATTTACTTTGTGTGAATTGAAACCTCATTTTAATTTGCATTTCTCTTATTAGTAGTAATTTGGAGCAATTGTGCTGGTAACCAAAAATGGGCTCCTTAGCACTTAGTCAACAAGTGCCCTTGACTAGTTTGGCTTTTTCCCCTGAACTGAATGCTGTTTGTATGTTGGATTGGAGTAAGCTTGTCGGCCCCTTCACCTTGCTTCCCTTGCTTAAGCTGATGGAAAGAACCTGTGCTTTCCTGGGCAACCCCTTCACCTTGCTTAAGCAGACTGAAAGAACCTGTGGCCCCCCCCCCCCCCCCCCCCCCCCCCCCCCCCCCCCCGTACCTTACTTCCCCGCAGAAGCCAGATGGTTAAAAACAGCTTCCGTTGGAGCCAGAGGCTGCTACAGCCACAGCCACAGCCACAGGCACAGCCGAAGCTGAAGCAGGAGCTGCCGGGAGCAGAGCTGACCTACAGGAGGAAGCTGAACAAGGACTTGAGGCCAGTGGGTAATCTTTTTACCATACAGGGGGAAGCATGATTTTGCTTTACATCATCATGCCTCTCTGTAGCCTCCTGGTTACTCTTGTGAGGCGTACTTATTGGGCCTGGAAGCTTTTGATCAATATGTCAAAACGGGGATGCTGGTTCATGGGTTGGTTACTGTGGAGCCTAAAAATATGCTTTGATTCTTCTGCCTCCTACTTTGAGAGTTTCTTATATCCAGCGGTTCTGAACATTTCAGACATATATATGATCCTCTTTGAGATTATAAACTCTGCCCTCCTAATGCAGCAATCTTAGGATCACAGATTTAGATCTTGAAGGTCAGAGATCTTTACTTTTACAAATGAGCAAACCAAGGTCTTAAGAGGTTAGATACAATACCCAAAATTACACATGCAGTAACAGAAGCAGGATCAGAACCAAAGTCTTCTGACTCCAAAGGCAATTCTCTTTCCACTGCACCATCTTGCCTCTCGAATCTTTTATATAATTGCATTTCTTTTTTTTCCTATTCCATTTAATTCTTTTAAAATAATATTTTATTTTTCTCTAATTGCGTGTAAAAACATTTTGAATATTCTTTTTTTTTAAGTTTTGAGTTCCAAATTCTTTCCTTCCCTTCCTCTCCTCACCTCTCCCTGAGACTGTAAGTAATCTGATATAGGTTAGACATGCTCATTTGAATTTTTTTTTGAGAATCGTTTTATCATAGTCTCCATACACATTCCTGCAGTGGGGAATAACTCTTAGGTGGCTAACTTTGTGTTCATTAGAATGGAACGGCCAGGATTTATTAAGTGTTTACTGTGTTAAGCACTATGCAGATGTTGAGTATATATAAAGAAAACCAAGATTGTCCCTGCTCTCAAGGAGCTTATATAATTCTCTCTGAATCTCAGAGGAAAACTCTTGTTTCATGGATGAGTGTAATGGTAAGCAGGGCAGGATTTTTCGCTGTCAAGTGCTTTTGTTGAGTCTGGCCTTTGTTTGAATAGGTTCTTTTGTCTTGGAGTGTTTCTCAATGGAGAGTCATTGCTTGGAAACAATGTATACGATATGGTACTAGAGATTAACTAACTTTCCCACCCTGGCTTCCCACACCCTGGAGGGTGAGCCTTGAGTCCTCAGGGCCCTGAACAGGTTTATGTACTGGAAGGTTAGTGTTTCACTTTTGGGAGTACCCTCATTGAAAGAGTGACAAGACTCTGGGCAAGCTGTTGAAATGCCCTCCCCTCCACACCCCACCCCACCCTGCCCCAGCTTTGATAACCCAGACAGATGTTGGTGCTTCTCTGGTAACTATGTTTTGCTATGGATAGACTGGATTGTGTTATTTGCTCTGTTTATAATATATGCTTGTAATTTGTATGTATTTGCCCTGAAGTTCAGGGGGCTGATCTTTTCCACCTGAAAACGAAGTGAATGACATATATGTATGTATGTATGTGTGTATATATATATGTATATATATGTATATATATATGTGTGTGTATATGTATGTATATGTGTATATGTATGTGTATGTGTATATGTATATGTGCATGTATGTATATGTGTATATATGTATGTATGTATACATACATCTATATACATATACACACATACACATACACACATACACATATACACACATATACACACATATACATATACACACACATACACACACATACACACACATACACATACATACACACACATACACACACATACACACACATACACACATACACACATACACACACATACACACACACATACACACATACACACACACACATACACACATACACACACATACACACACACATATATATCTATATATATACACACGTATATATACACACACACACACACACACATATATATGTGTGTGTGTGTGTGTGTGTGTGTGTGTTCAATTAAACTGAGATTGTTAACCCCTTAAAGTTGCTTTGCTTGGAAAAGCAGATCAAAGAATCTGTGTTGGCGGCCCTTCTGTGTGCTCTTGTCGGTCTTACACAGCCACAGTAGCTGCTAGCCACATTGTTGTCACAATGAGGAAAGAGAGACCCAAAGAAGCTCTGGACAAGGTCTTGGGGCCATGTTTTGATTTGGCCATGGTCAAATGAGCAGTAAGTAGGAGATGTGGGGCATGAAAACAGGCCCTCAGACTCCAAATACTAGACTCTTTTAACTACCCCTCTCTTCCATCCCCTGAAATGGAACCATTACAGAGTCATCCTGTTAGCGTCAGGTTTTGTTTCCCATTCCATTCCCTTCTGAAAGGGGTAGCATTTTAAGCTTTACCCATCATCTTGGGAGAAAATTATTTCCCTGCTTGTTCATTACTTATTGGGGTATCTTGGCAAAGAAAGGAGTTCTGGGCATAGCTGTCCTCCTAACTGGCCTCAGTTTATCCTCATCTGTAAACTAAATATAGGAATATGGGTTTGAAGATTAAGAGCTGGAAAGGACCTCAAAGGACATCTAGTCCAAGCCTCCTGAGAGACATCCTCAAAGTCCTTTGACTCCAAATCTAGCACTCTCTCTGCTGAATAATGATGCCTTCCATAACATGATGTCTAAGATCATTTTAGTTCTAAAACTATGATTCAAAAGCATATAAATATATCAGCGGGTCAGTGAACAACAATAATAGAAATTCAGTCACCGTCACAACACCAGTCACCAACAAATTTCGGTGGCATTCATATTAATAAAATGGGTTTGAATTTATTTGGCATGCTGTCCTTGAGATCTGGTTTGCTTTTTGGCTTTCAGTTTAGGAGACTACCCCCACCAAATGGTGAGTGGTAGGGCCCCGTTTCAGAAAATGGACAAAGTGACAAAGGATTCTTCAGGTAAGTGACAGAGATTCATTCTCGGTCTAGGAAAACAGTAAATCTACCCAGTCTAGACCAACTAACATTCTGTGCTTCAATTTCCTCATCTGTAAAAGGAGAAGGCTGAATGGACACAATGGCCTTGAAGGACCCTCTCAGTCCATGATCCTCTAATCTTGGTAAGAAGGGTAAGAATAAATAAGTAGTTCCACAAGTTATATTTGAAGAAACAGAAAGGTCGGGTATGTCTAGGTTGCTGTCACCCTAACTCTAGTCTTCAACCAATCAATCAACCAGTACCTACTTATTAAGGGCCTACTGTATGCCAACCACTGGGCTGGCACTGGGGATTCAAAAACAAAACCAAAAAAAAATGAAAGTTCCTGCCTTCAAGGAGAATATGATCTACTAGGGAGATACAATACAGTCGCAGATAAATATCAGATATATATACTATACATACAAACCATAATGATTACTATAAAATTCTAGCACAACTAATTACTTGCTTAAGTTGCTGCTTACTCACTCAAGTTGTACTAAACACTCCCTTAAGTTGCAGTGCCATGCTGACTCCCTCAAAAGTCAGAAATACCTGTAATGATGCTCTCTTCTTTTCTGTCGCCTGCCCTCTTCTCCTCTCTTCCCTCCCTCCCCTGCCCTTCTTTCCTTTCTCCTGCCCTGTTCTCTTCCCTCCTCTCCTCTTTTTCCATATATATAGACTGTCGTTGTTCTTGTTCAGCTATTTCAGTAAGGGCCAACTCCTTGTGACCTCATTTGAGGTTCTCTTGGCAAAGATACCAGAGTGGTTTGCCATTTCCTTCTCCAGCTTATTTTACATATGAGGAAATTGAGGCAAATGGGGTTAAGTTATTTGCCCAGGGTCACACAGCTAATAAGCATCTGAAGCTGGATTTGAACTAAGGTCTTCTAGACTTCAGGCCAGGCGCTCTATCTACTGCGCCACCCAGCTGACCATATATACACTGGTTGTTCTTTCTCGAAGAGGACCAAAATGACATCACCATGCTAGAGTCAAGCTTCAGTGTGTCTGACTGTGGCTGGGTAGACCAATCCGAGCTTAGACTGGTCTACCACAGGTTGGGCACAAATAGTCCATGTGAACATTTGGGGTGGAGATTCTAAATTTGTGCATCCTGCATTTCCTTTGAGCTGTTTCAGTTTTGCTTTGCTCATAGAGCTCAGCACCTTCTCTGATGTGGGCATGCCATGCTGAACAGTCCTGTGCAAGTGTCTCCCATGTCACACAATCAATTCCAAAGTTGTTGAGAGAGACCTTGAAAGTGTCCTTGTATTGCTTCTTCTGACCACTATGTGAACATTACACACATATGCAAACATATACAAAATATACATATGAAACACACATATAGCTGAGTCAGACTTTGGAGGAAGCTATATAAATCTCAAACCAAAAGTCTCAAAGTAGAAACCAAGCCTTTCTGGTTTGGATCTTTAGATTGGAGGATCTTTACAATGGAGAAGAAAAGACTTGGAGGGAGGGGAGGCAGGATATGAGATGATTCATAATTGAAGGGCTATAACAGAGAACACAGAATTCCATTTTTTTTCTGTCTGGTCCCAGAAGCCTAACCTAGGCATAAAGGGCAGGGGCTGCAGAGAGGTATCATGATGGCTTACTATAAGAAACCCTTTCTAACAACTGAGCTGTCCAAAACTAGAACTGGCTCCCCCAGCAGGGAAGGAATTTCTCTGCCACTGGAAGTCTTCCAGGGGAGACTAAATGATCAGTGGAATCAAAGGATTATAGATTGTGAGAGAGACGTGGAGAGATCACCAAACCAGCTGCTTCATGGAACAGACGAACCTGGAGAGATTCAGTGACTTGGCCAATATCACAGAAGTAGTGGGAAACAATACCAGGAATGAATGCTGATTCCTCTGACTGAGTCCAGTGCTCCTTTCTCTGTAGCACACCAAATTAAGAGACAGCTAGAACACTAGTAGAGAGAGTCCTTGGCTAAGAGTCAGGAAGAATTGCATTTAAAGCCAATCTTGGGCCCTTATTAGCTGTGTGACCCTGGGCAAGTCAATGAACTTGTGTGGGTCTCAGTTTCCTCAAATGTAAAATCAGGGAGGGGTTTGGACTGGATGCCCTTTAAGGTCCTTCCATCTCTAAATCAATAAGTCCATGACTCAGTGGTGGACTGGTCACAGATTTAGAGACAGAAAGGACATCAGAGGCCCAAACTCTTCATTTTTACAGAGCCCAATCACTACTCATGTAGCGGTTGGCTGAAAGTTCCTTCTCATTCTTTTGTGATTCGGATTAATTGTCCACCTCAGACCCACCCTCATCTCCCATTATTGCCTGACAGCCAAATTGGTTTGCAACTCCCCTGACTTACTTGATCCTACTCTCCTGCCCTTATGAATGAATATCTTCCATATGCAATTCAGATAAACAAATATCAATGAACTTTCATGTGCAGCACATTGTGCTAGACACTGTAGATGCAAAGATTAAAAACAACAACAGTGCTTGCCCCCAGGGGTTCTTGACCTTTGTGTGGTCTAGTGAAACCTATGGACCCCTTCTTAGAAGGATATTTTTAAATGCATAAAATAAAATTCATGGGATTACAAAGAAAACCAATTCTATCAAAAGATTGAGATCAGAATATTTTTTTCCTGAAAATGCTCACAGATCCCAGGTGCTGAATCCATTAGGGGATACAACACACACTTGAGTCAATATAATGTAATTTGATAAGAGAGGGAGCATGTGTGTGACCTTGTTTTGGGGCCTCACTTTCCTCATTTATAAAATGAGAAGATTGAACTAACTGATCCTTTAAAGAACTCCCCGGCTCTAAATCTTTGATCTTATGAAGTAAGGGGATCAAGAAAAGCTTCTTGCAGGAGATGGATGGTACTGAAGTTCAGGCTTTACCAAGCTTCCAGGTACCAGGTACTTCCCATCATCAAAACCCTCCTCTAACCTGACTTCCTCCAAGAAGTCCTCTCTTGGCCCACCCATCTCTGACCCTTTTAAGGCTTACATCATTGATGGGGAGAAAGTGCGTTGCAATGGAGAGAATCCTGTACCTGGAGCCGAGAAGACATGGGTTAAAATTCTGCCTCTTCTTCCAGCAGAGTAATGATGATCTTTCTACCCACCTCCAGATAGAGAAGTGATAGATTTGAGATGCAGAATGAGATGTAATTTTTTTAGTCATGAATACTGTCAGAATTTGTTTTGCTTAAAAATTCATATTTGTTACAAGAGTTTTGTTTTTCTTTTCAACTGGGGAGGTGTGAGGGGCAGAAATAAATGCTTGTTAATTGAAAAATTAAATGTACATTTTTTAAAAAAATTGTGGTTCGTATGAACTAGCTATGTGACCCTGGGCAAATCACTTAACTTCTGTGAGACTAAAATGAGGGGTCTGGACTAGATCTCCTCTTGGGTCTTTTCAACTCTAAATCTCCCATTCTCTCATCATTATTTAGGGAAATAGTTTGTACATTTTCCTTCTTGGTGGTCTTTGGGCTTTATCATATGTGTTTGTCCCAGTTTCTAATTAGAATATATTCTCCTCACACTACTGAATAAAAGATTTACTTTGAATCTCCTCACAGAACTTTACATGCCATAGGTGCTCATAAAAAAAAAAAACCATGAACCAATGACTTTTGACTTAATTAGATTTATATCTTTGAAATTTCTCAAAAGAATGATTAGAATTTTTTCTTTTCATTCCTCAAAAGTTTCATCCTTATGGAATGGCTAAGTAAATTGTGGCACATGCCTATAAATGGATTATTACTATAACGTGAAAAATTATGCTAGCTGTGTGACCTTGCGCAAGTCACTTAACCCCAACTGTCCTGCCTTCCCCCCTGCAAAAAAAGAAAAAAAAAGAATTAAAAAATAGTAAAAAAAATGAGTAGAAAAATGATGAGCATAATATAAAAAAGGATGAGTATTCAAAGAAGCACGAGAAGACTTATATGAACTGATGCAAGGTGACGTAAAAACAACTGGGAAAAATATCTACAATGTCTACAACAATATAAACGGAAAGAACAAGAACAAAACAAAACTGGATACTGTGTATATAAGTGTGTGTGTGTGTGTGTGTGTGTGTGTAAGGTATATATAAGTACTGTGTACTTATAATCATCAAGCCTTGACCAGAAGGAAAAAGAATGAGAAAATGTATTTCCCTCTTTTCTTTGCATAATTAGGGAGAGCAGGGTCTATGGGTGTGGAATGGTGCTGTATATACAGACTCAGTTGACCATATTTGTTGATTAGCTTAATTGAACTGCCTTTTGTTTGGTCTCTCTCTTTTCTATTCTTTGTTACAAGTATAGCAATGGAGAGGGAGAAGGGATATATTTGGAAGTGAAGAAGATGCAAAAACAAAAGCTGTGTATAAAAAAGTTACTCCTTTTTACCCATGCATATTTTCCTTTTTTATTTGCTGTGTTAAGAATAATAACTGGCCTTACAATTTGTTGAGCACCTTAGATACTCTATCTTATTTGAGCCCCACAACAACAGGGTAAAATCTTACCAGCATTAAATCCTTTTTTCTGAGGGAGGGTCCACACCTATGATTTCACTGGTCTAAAAGACCCCAAGGTCAGCCAATGCTTTGCAGCTTAGCTTTACAGAATAACCTAGGCCACTCAGAAATTAAGTGATTTGTCCATGGTCAGAGGTCAGATCTGAACCCAGATCTTCTTGCCTCCAAGTCTGGCATAGTATCTCTGAAAGCAAATTTATAGCAATAATTTAACAGTAAATTCCCAGGCTCTTGTTTCCAAAGACTACATTTTACACTTTATAGAGGTGTACTACATAACAGCTTATGGAGGTGTTACTTCTTACTCAAGGTTTGGTTTAATGCCAGAAGCCCACTCTGAAAAACTCTGAAAAAAATTTGAAGGGCAAGTGTCAATGTGCATGGTAGAGAAAGTTTCCTCACCTGGAGTTTATGGGCTCCAACAACAGATAACATGCTAGTCTATCTCAAATACTTATTTGGTCTACAAGTGAACATTTCTAGCTTCACAATGAACTTATCTTTACATTTCTTTATTTATACATCATTCAAATGAAAAACATTTTTGGATTACACCTGGTGGCCTAAATCATCAGACACCATCTAGGGGTTCAGCTCCAAGTCCCAAATCAGGATCTTGTCTTCCACTAGCCAGCAGGTTCAACTGTTAGGTTCTCTGAGGGATATGGGACTCTGACTTGGAGGTTCTAAAGGGGCCCATTACAAAGAACACCAGAGTGCCGTCCTTTTTTTGCAGGGCACTTAGATATTACTCCCCCAGCCATAGATTTAGAATGGGAAAGGGCATCAGAAGCCGCCTAGTCTCACCCCAGGAGGGTCGGAGAGGTTAACAAAATTGTAATATTCAAAGTCAATGTTTCCTCCCCGATTTTAACCTCAAATGGAAAGCACCATGCCTACATAGAAGAAATTGAGGGTGGGGGGAGCTAATATTCAAAGATCACCCATTCTACAAGCATTTATTAAGTGCTTACAATATATATGGAACTGGGCTGGGTGCCGGGAATACAAAGTTTTAAAAAATAGTCCCTGTCCTCAAAGAACTCACATTCTATCAGTGAGGTACAACATGCACACAACTGTGTAAATCCATTATATAAACAAAGTAAATGAACACTATTTGGGTGAGGGAGGGTGCTACAATTAGTGAGCTCAAGACAGATCTTTTGTAGCGGGTGGCACCTGCGGTAACCCTTAAAGGGAGCTGCTCCATTCCAGGTTTGGAGGACAGCTCATGCAGAGTTATAGAGATGAGATAGAATGTCTTATACAGAGCATAGCAAACAGACCAGTTTGGGGTGAAATCTTAGGATGCATACAGGGTAGTGATATGAAATCAATCGGGGAGATAAATTGGAGTTAGCTGGGAAAGGGCTTTAAATGGCAAAAAGATTATTTTGTATTTTACCCTAGAGGTAATGGGAAGCTACAGAAGCTTCCTGAGCAAGGGAGTGAGGGAGGAGTCAGAACTGTATTTTAAGAAAATTAACTGAAGCTATAAGGAGGATGAATTCTAATGCGAGAGCCTAGAGTCAGTGAGAACAGTTATTGTTGACATAGGGGTATGAACTAGGTTGGCCTCTGTGTGATTAGAGTGGAGGAAGAAAGAGATGTGCTTATACAGTCTACAAGACTTGTCAACAGGTTGGATATGGGAAATGAGAGAGAGGGGAAAATGGATGACTCAGACTTTGCAGATCTGAGTGCTTGGATGGATGGATGGATGGATGGTTGGAATCCTTGCTATAAAGGATGCTTTTAAAAGAAACAACTACTGTGTCACCAACCACATTTATTAGGCCAAGCAAAAACCAAAAATAAGACAGCAACAGATATATCCCATTTAAGAAATCAGGGAAGGCTGTGATACAAATGGGTAGAGAAGAGGGCTCCCAATGAGAATGACCTAGGTTCAAGTCTCTCCTCTGACATATACTGACTGTGTGATCCTGGGCAAAGCGTCATGGCTCTCAGTGTTCTGAGCAGCACCTAGGACTCCAAGCTACAGAGAAGCTGTTGAAATGCACTAGAGGCAGCTCCCTCTCTGAGTGACACCACAAATCCAATTTCTATCTCCTCTCCCTAAAGACATCTCCAGCTCTGCACAATTTACATGGAGCATCACCTCCATGTGGAGCTTCGGATATGCTATCCCAGAATTCCCCAATTTGGTGACATCTTTTAACTTGACTTTCTTATAAGAGAACTGTCACAGAAAGGAAAGTGTCATGTTATATATAGACCATTCAGCTATCAAGCATATTGTTTTATACACTTGTTAATCTCAAATAATTTCCCCATATGGTAATTATGGGAACAGTCCATTCCCTTCTTTTGAATAAGGAATTGGGGGACAGAAAGGCTAGTGCCTCCTCAGGGTCACCCAGAAAATAAAGCCCCACTCTGCTGGTTGCCATTCCTTACCCAACACTTCCACCCAGCCCTGACTGCCATGCATCAGAATAGGATTACTCATTTCCAAAAATCTTCAATTTCTTGACGCTGAAGGAAATTGTTAGCATTAGTTTTCCCCTCCTTGCTTCTCCAGTTTCTATCAATGTCCCCATTCTTC
Source organism: Trichosurus vulpecula (assembly GCF_011100635.1). Lineage (NCBI taxonomy): Eukaryota > Metazoa > Chordata > Mammalia > Diprotodontia > Phalangeridae > Trichosurus > Trichosurus vulpecula. The sequence continues at coordinate 178,143,273 of NC_050581.1, forward strand.
TCTAGGATCAACCTCCTTTCTCCTCCCCACCCCTCCCAATGAGAAAACAGAGGAATAGACTCCCAATCTCCCCCTTTTTTGCATACAGTAGCTCTCTGGAAATTTAACTTTGGCAAACAATGATTTTGATGAAGTCTTCTTAATATCATTAACTGCATTATCTCCCCTTCTGTTTAATCCTCACCTCTCTCCTTGCTGCCTTCCAGGGAGAGAACCTTGTCTACAAAAAAGGTTAGATGTAGAAGTAACCCAGTGGATAATTTGCTGGAGCTAGCCATCCATCAACTTTAATAGACCTCAAATGGCTCAGTTCCTTTGCAGCAAACATTTAGAAGGGGACAATTGACTTGAAAATTGATCTTTCATTTCTGGATTCTGGGTAATTCTATCTACCTGCTTATGCCTATAGTATCTTGAACCAAAGAGTCTTGGGGACTTTGAGAAAGATGGTGTTTTAGCATCCATAGAGGAAAGGAGAAGGAAGATCTCAAGAAGGAATCTCACTGGACCACCAACAAACACAATAGTACAACTTCTGCACCTTAAAAAAAAAGAAACAAAGGGGGGAAAATCCCATGTTGAATGGATCACTAAGACAATTATCCAGGTAATTCAAGCAAAAAGGGAAAAAACCAACAACCCAGATACCCAACAACTTTGGCTTGTTTTCTGTTTCCCTGAAGCCAATATGTGAGGGATGGCGGCATGAATTAGTCAATTGGCTCACTTGTCTATTTTACTTTGTCTAAAGATCTAGTGTTCAGAAGATCATATGAGACATTTCCCCCATGTTCATCCTACAGGTCAACCAACAGCAGAAGGGTCTCATGTAGGATTTCTATTTACTAATGCAGAAGAACCTCCCCCTGCCCAAGTAGCAGTTTTTAGGTTGGAAGTCTAGTCATCAGAAAATCTCTATCATCTACTGGGGAAATGACTGAGTATTCTTCCAAAGAAGAAATCTGGAAGAACTGATCAGCTAGAGATGACAAGTATCCTCCCTTAAATCAAGTTACATAAAGGTAGTTGAGAAAGGGGGATCCTATGGGGCACTGAGAAGAGTGCTGGACTCTAGTATTAGAGGATAGGAATTTGAATTCCATCCTCCTTCCTTAAAATCTGCCCTGTGTGAGCTTGGGCAAATTGCTGAACTTCTCTGAATCTGTTTCCTAAGACTGGCTTAAATAACCTCGAATATGCCTTCCAACGCCGACGATGATATCTCAGATATCACAAGTACACCAAAAAGGATCTTTTATTCCTAAATAATGATTGGTTTAATGTATCTGAAGTGTTAACCACTTGCAAACCGTAGGTCTTTAGACAAGTGAGAGGGGGCGAATCTTTGAAAAAAATATAAAGAACATTTCAATGGTAGCCCTACAATGATAATATGAAAATAATTTCATTGTCCCACTATTTCCTATTCATTCCTTTCAAATAACCTTAGGAAACTTTCAATATATACAGTGTATTAAATTATACATAGTATATATGTATATATGTATATGTATACATACATACGTGTGTATCTATGTGTATCTATGTATGTATACACTTACATGTACACATATACATGCACACATATATTAGAATGGACTTGTGATTTCATTGGTGACAGGAACATGGGTCAGGAAACTTTTTCTACCAACCCACAACTGTTCAGCAATTTATATTCTTAGATACCTGGGGAAATGAGAGGTTAGTTACTGGTCTAGGGTCACAGAGTCAGGATGAGTCAGAAGCAAGAAGACTTCCTGATGCTTAAGTTGGCTCTCATGACATATTCCTTTATATAAATGGTATATATATACCTAATAAGAAGATAAGGGGGTATGGTAGGAAAGGAACCTTTCCAAGTTCCACTTGGTCTCAGCGCCTTTGCTCTGTGACTCCCCAGAATTGATCTTGTCCATATCTTGTTTGTACACAGTTGTTTGTATATGATTGTGTGTGATCTCCCCTATTAGTGAGCTACTTGAGAGCAGGAACTGTTTGTTCTTTCCCTTTCTTCCTATGCCCCAGCATTTGTACAGTGCCTGGTACATAGTAGGTGCTTGATAAATGTAAGTTGAATGACGGTGGCTTTGAAGTCCCAAGAACTGAATTTAAATCCTGGCTCTGTCGTTAGCTGTACGATTGATCAAATCACTCTCAACGTCCCTGAATCTGAACTCCTCATCAGTAAAACCAGTGTCTTGGAAGAAATGGCGGCTAAGGTCTCTTATGGTTCTAAATTTCTTACCCTATCAAAAACTGTTTTGATACCATTGATATTAAAATTAGTATTTTCCTTAAGGATTCCGTAATGTGAATTGTATAAACTGCCATGAAAACGCTTCCTCCATGCCATGTTTACCTCTGTTTCATTATATATTCTTGGTTGCTTTATGAGGGGGAAAAAGGCGACATGTTATAGTAGCTGGAGAGCTAGCCTGGTAGCTTTGAGATCTGTATTCCAGTCCTGCCTCTGATACAGACTAGCTGTGTGGTCCTGGGTGAGTAACTTAACCTTTCTGTGATCTAGGCAATGGCAGACAAAGTGTGAGTAGAAGGAAAATCACAGACTCAGTCCATATCTGTCTTATTGGAAACAGCTTCTCCATTAAGAAACTTCCAGAATGGTTAGATAACAGGAACTGGTAGCCTAAAACATGTCGTTGTGTAAATTGTGCTGTTTAGAAATAACAGGGTTTCCTCATTATTCCCTCTCACCAAAACAGAAGCGCCTGGTGTATTTTAAATATTGCCCACCTTGAATACAATTCACCCAGCCCAAGGGCAGCTTGCAAAATGGCCATTAGCTTGACTCAGGGTGTTTTTACTTAGGCATAAATAGTCCATTCCATGTCAAGTTACACTGACTAAAAAATCCCAACAAAACATTCCTCAGTCCACGACTTATTTGTAACTGTGTCAAAGACTGGCTACAATGTAGCAGTTGACTTAATCTTTTTTTCTTGCTTTCTTTCCCCCTTTCTTGCTTTTTATTTCTTTCCCCCTCTCCTCCCTTCCCTTCCCCTTTCTATAAACTTTACAAATTAAAAACTGGAAGTGTAATTTACAGCTATGATGCCTCCAAAGCATCTGTCTTTGGCAACAATCACAGTTAAGAACAGGATTGAGAAGTGGGGGGCGAGGGGACAGCCACTCCAGACCCAGCCCTCCCCAACCCCCTCATCTCTAAGCGCCCGGGGTGCATCTGCCCCCTGCTGCAATGTAATTAACCGCGGAAAAGGCGTCAAAACAGCCCCCTCTTCTAAAGCCTCCGCCAGCCCCCATCTCTGCCCTGGAAATCTTGTCTGCTGTTCTCCAAGACTGAGTTAAAACTTCGTCCAGGCAGTCAACTTTTTCCACAGGGAAAAAGTGGTGGGAAGGGATTGAAAGGGAATATGTCCCTTCACGATGGCTTTCACTAAAAAAGTATTGCTTTTTTTTTTTAAGCGGTGGCTGGGTTGGAGAATAGAGTTACTTTTGTCCCTTTCCATTTAAAATCAGAGAACAAACTTAGGGAGCAGGGGAGCACCGCCGCAACTAGCCAATCGCTTCTCCACCTCCTGTTAGTCTCCTCTCTCTTAAAAAGGAAAGCCGAAGGGGAAACCAAGCCCCTGATCCCTCCTCCTGCTAGCTAACTGCGGCCGCCTCCTCCACCTAAGGGAGCCTCCTCGGGCGTTAGTTAGCTAGCACTAGCTCGGCGGCTCGCCTCAGCTCAGCTGCTCCGGGTCTTGACCAGCAGCCGAGGGCCAAGGTCTCAAAAGGAGGCGGATCCCTCGGCTCTCGCATTCTCCTCCCCTCAGCTCCGCTGCCCTCCTCCAAGAGGCGTGCACCGGGGCTATTTGAGCGGCCGTGTTCCCGCGGGCCAAGCCGGCCACCCCCAACGCCCCCCGCTCCGTGCGGCAGCAGCGGCAACAGCAGCAGCAGCGGCGGCGGCGGCGGCAGCGGCAGCAGCAGCCCGGCTCGCTGGGCTCCAAGAGCCCCGGCGGCGGCGTGCGCCCCGAGAGCCCAGGCGAGCGCCGTGCGCCCCCGCACCCGGACTCCTTCAGCCGGCCGCTGCGGCTGCTCCATTATGCCGGTGCTGCCGGGGAGGCGCGCCCGCTTCTCGCCGCTCGTGCCGCTGCTCCAGTTCTCAGCGCAGGCGGGGCCGTTCGTTGCACCCCCGACGGGACCCTCGGCCCCGGCACGGAGCGCCTCCTAAGCAGAGGAGCCCTCAGGAAGCCCCGAAGTCGCCCGCCAGCCGGCTCGTTCTCTCTGCTCCCTCGCTAGCTCACTCACTCCGGGTCCCTTCTCCTGGCCCCTTCTCGGAGCAGCGGGTCGCGCACACGCAGGCGGAGCCTAGTCGAGCCGTGCCCGAGGATCGCCGCCGCCGCCAAGAAGAGGAGAGCGGGGGTGGGGGCTGCGGGGGAGGGGTGGGGGGAGCACCATGCAGTTTGTATCCTGGGCAGTGGGATTACTACTCATGTTACTCGTGTGGGATCTACTGAAGATGACCCTGCAGGCTGCAGCGCTCTCGAAAACGAAACTGCACCCGCGACAAGGTAATGAGTACCCATCACCCATGTGTCTCAGTTTGCCCCTGGCCTCCAGGACCCCCCATCCCCTGATCCTCCCAGCGCCCGCCCGGCTCGGACTCCCGAAGGGCAGCAGCACCCGCGGGCTTGTCTCTTTCCTAGAAAGAAGCCTCCTCCTCCCTGCCCGCGGTATCTGTAACTCGCCTTTTGTATTTTACAGCTAATGGCTAGTGAATGACACTTTAGAGCCGGCTTTCTAATTCCCCGTCCCTGGCTGCTCCCCACACCTCCCCGGCCAGACCGGGGTTTAACTTGTCTCCCGCCCCAAAACTACCTAGCTGCTCCAAGCCCCATCGGTGGAAGGTGGAGGGCGGCGGGGCGAATTTTGACAGGCAGAAAGAACTGTATTGAGATGAGACGGGGGGAATGCCTGCCCCCCACCCCATCTCCCTTCTCTCCCTCCTTCCCTCCCGCCCTCCCTTTAATCAAGCTCAGAGAAAACTTGAATTGTGCATTTGTCTGCGTTGCTTTGCAGTTAAACTGTTGGAGAGTCTGAGTGAATATGAGATCGTGTCTCCCACCCGAGTGAATGCTCTCGGTGAAGCTTTTCCCACGAACATACACTTCAAAAGAAGACGAAGGAGCATTAATTCTGACACTGACCCCTGGCCCGCCGCAGCCTCCCCCTCCTCTACCTCCTCGGCGCACTATCGACTCTCCGCCTTCGGGCAGCAGTTTCTATTTAATCTCACAGCCCATGCCGGATTTATCGCCCCACTTTTCACTGTCACCCTCCTCGGAGAACCCGGGGTTAACCAAACAAAGTTTTATGCCGAAGAGGACGCTGAACTCAAGCACTGTTTCTATAGGGGACATGTCAATACCAAGTCCGAGCACACAGCTGTAATAAGCCTCTGTTCAGGAATGGTAAGTGCTCCCTTCCTTTCCTCGAGGCCTCCCTCCCCGCTTACTGACGTCTTAATTGCCCTCTGATCTTTGTAACCCCACGGTCCGGGGGCTGGGGCGGGGGCAGATGCCTTTAAAACTTCCTGGACAGGCATCCATCTCTTGTCACAGCTCTAGGCACTCTATCACAATTGAACCACACACAAACACAAATATATTGAGCCTACTATGTGCAAATCAACCGGCACTTGTTAAGGGCCTACTATGTGCCAGGTACTGTGCTAAGCGTTGGGGATACCAAGAAAGGCAAAAGACAGTCCCTGCCCTCAGGGAACTCACAGTCTAATTAGGGAAACCGCCATCAGCTGCGTACAAACAAAATAAGGACCGGATAAATTGGAGATAATCTTAGGATTCCGGAGGACCGAGAGATGAGGAATAATAATGTCTGTGAAAGAGACCCCCCTGCCCGCCAGGAGCATGCGGTCTAGCGACCCTAGATCTGTTTCGATGTTGTTTAAATGCAGATTTATCGAGATGCAGCTCGATTTACTTCTATCCAGCACTGTAATTCTGCCTGGGAGCGTCCAGTAAAGCGAAATCCATGTGGAGTTGTTTGGATGGTTATTACCAGAGGGAGAAGTTGAGGGAAGAGGCGGACCCGCGGCCTTATTGGTGGTCAGGCATCGTCTCCAGGCTGTGAAAGAGGCAGAGGGCTCCATTCCCAGTAGTTGGGAAAGGGAGCTTCTTGGGACGCGACGGGACCGGACGAAACTGGAAGGGAGGGGAAGGGGAAGGGGAGAGAGACAGAGGGTTTGTACAGTGTTTCCTCTCAGGAAGGGACCCAGTTCTCTTTAGATTAGTTGGATTGACGACGTGACCGACCATCACTCAAGGAACCCAAGGGAGGATTGATGGGTTCAGAGCGGGGAGGGACCCAAGGAATAAGAGAGGGAGCGGGGAGCTGGGGGCGGGGCGGGAAGGGGCTTGCCCGGCGCTAAGGGGAGGAGCCCGTCCCGGACGCGTTTAATTAAGGTGGAGGCAATGGAAAAGCCCCCATAGTCTGCCAGGGGGCACCCTGCACCCGGTCGGCGGGGCTCCGAGAAGAGTGTCCCGGGAGGCCAGTGGGGGAGGGCTGGGGGCGCGGTTTCACTGAGTTCCTTCTGGGGACTGGACACCCAACAGAGACTGCCTTGGGTGGCGGTGGGGGGCGGAGGGAGGCAGGGCCAGGAGGGGGAGCTGGCGTCTCGAGTTTCATTTGGGGAGGAGGAAGGGACTGCCGGCTCCCCGGGCAGGCGGCAGCTGCGCATTTGCTGGGGTACTTTGCCCCCCGACCTGCAGCCTTCGATGTATAACCTCGTGGGAGAGGGAAGGTGCTGTCCACTCAGGAAAGGTTGAAGAGATTTCGGGATAGGGCAGGGAGGACAGTCTCAGCATCCCAGGACAGTTTGTATTTTTTGCAACGCACTTAGTGACGCAGAAAGTTTTTTGAGTGGCATTTTCCATTTGTACTGGGCGATGGGTTAGGTAGGGTCTCAGACCCTCCCCCGAGGGGCAGTTCCACCAACAGAGAGTAGCTTCCTTAGCCCCCTTCCCTTTTCCCCTTCTCTTTTCTCCTGGAGGGGTTTCCTTCTACTTACCCCTGCCCCGAAGGTATTCAATCACTCCTTCCTGGGGTGGAGAGTAACTCAAGTGTCCAGCCGTGGGTTGCATCCGGGGACCCTGCGAGTTTGAGGCAGGATTGGTGCATCGTCGTCCCATCTTGCTGAAAGCAGGGGCAAAGCCCCCGGACGAAAGGTCCCCTTTCCTAAGCCGCGGAGCGAACGCCTGCAGCAGCAGCCAGACGCGTAGAGTTGTTATGATTGTGTTTGGGTGGGCGGAGACGAGACTTGGGCGCTGAGGGGGGTGCGGTGAATCATCCCGCCCCCAGCCAGAGGGCAAAAGATCAGGCGCTGTTGGTGGTGCCCTGGGAGAGGATGCGGTGGGGAGAAGGTGGGAAGTCCAGGCTAGGTACTGTCCGGAACTCTTCCAGACCCCCACTGAAAGCCTCGGCACGGGTTCTACCTGGATCCCAGGACGAAGCGGAGGGAATTGAGGGTTTAAATGCCCTAAACACTCCTCCCCCTCCGGGATGAATCCCAAGGATGCCTTTAAGAGCCTCAAACATGGTCCAGATAGTATCCAGTAGTATCTGGTAGAGTTTTCCTTGACTGGTGGGGGAGAGAGATCGTTGGGGGGAGGGGGGAAATTATTTTGTTCTTGGTTGTTTGTCTTCTCTCTTATTCACTTAGATATACCAAATATTCAGTACCTAATATATGTGCTTCAGGTGTGGGGGTTAGTTATAGGATTCAAAGGCGAAAAAGAAAAAAACCCCTGTCTCCAAGAAACTTACATTCTATTATGTTTAGCCTGTAAGCTCAAAACCTCTGGGAAGTTCCTGGCACATACTAAGCATTTAATAAATGCTTGTTGACTGACTGGAATGTAAGTGTGCTAGGTCTAAATTGTGATGTTACTTATAAGCTCCCTGAGGGCAGGGACAGTTACTGTCCTTCTTTGTATCCTCGGCACAGTGCTTTGCACATTGTCTGTCTTAATCCATGCTTGTTTAGCACGATGGTGAAGATGTTCTAGGGGCAGAAAGTGCAGGTGAACAATGATCTGGGCCCAGATTGCCCTGGCCAGATTTCAAAGCTCCTTTACGACCCCAAACCTCCTGAGAAACAAAGGTCTGTGTTTAATAAATGATCAGTAAATTAAAGCTGGAGGCTGCCCTGCCCCCAGTCCATCTCAGGTTCCACCCCTAAGATAAGTGATGGGCGACAGTGGCAGCAATTTGGTGTCTTGTCTTCTTGACCTGCAGATAAAAGGAAAAAGGCTAGAACAACAGTGGGACCTTACCTTTGGGCACCACTAAGAGGGCTGTTTGGTCTTTGTTCGATGGGGAGGCAATAATCTGTGTGAACAGACTAGCAATCATAGGATCACAGATGTGAAGCTGGAAGGCATTTTCCAGGTTGTCCAGTCTGGCCTCCTCTTGTTTTCAGATGTGAAAACTGAATCCCAGAGGAGAAAAGTGACTTCTCCAAGGCCACACAGGTAGGAGGTGACAGGCAGGCAGATTTCAAATGCAGTCCCTTTGACTCCAAATCCAGACTTTTCACCTAGCCTCTTCACTCATTACTTGTGTGATTTCGTTATTCAACTTCTCTGGTTCTCATTTTTCCCGTCTATAAAATGAAGGGCTAGTGTAGATGACCTCTAAAGTCCTTTGCATCTCAAAAATCCATCATTCATAACTTCTTCCTCCTCCAAGGGATAGAGGAAAGACTGATATTCTGGCCATGTTGAGGCTCTAGCCGTGATAAAGCCAAGACACTCTTTCTGCCTCATTTTCCATATCTGGAAAATAGGAGGGGTAGGGATAGATGATCTCTCAGTCATCCTGTGGTTCCTTGCCCCCCCCCCATGCCATGATGCAGACACTAGAGTGGAAAAAAGCTGTCCCCCCAGGAAGCTTGGCCCAGAGGAAGGACTGTTGAATGTGGAGTGAGGAAGGCCTGGGTTCAAATCTGCCTTTGTTACTGACTAGCTACCTGTCAGCATAAGTAAATCATTCGAGTTTCTATTTTCTTATCTGTAAGATGGGCATCATAATAACTGTAATACCTGTGTCTGGGTGTTTGTGAAGCTCAGTTGTAACATATGGATGTAGTAGTTTGCAGCTTTTTAAAGACCAGAAACATTAAATTGCTTTCCCCAAGATCACAGCTAGGAAAAGGCAGAGCTAGGACGCAAACCTGGGGCCTTGAGTTCTGAGTACTGAGGAAAGAGGCCTAGCTCTGGAATTCAAAGATGCAGGGTCAGATCCTTCCTTTGATTCTTACTGCTGCCCATAGGACATAAGCCCTGTTAGTTAGTCTTCTTTGGCCTCAGTTTCCTCTTTTGTTAAAGGAAGAGGTTGGACTAGATGACCCTTCCTGCTGTAGATCTGGGTTGCCATGATTAGTGGAGGACAAGGAGCAAATGAAATCGGTCACTCTTAATATTGTGAGCTCCTCAAACTTGAAGACGGGCACCTTGTATCGTTGATATCTTTATCTCTCCCCAGTACTTAGTGCATCATGAGTAGTTGGTACCAACCAGTACTGGCTGTTTTATGTAGTTGCCTCCAAGCCTGCTTAGCCTACCCTCTTTCCTAGAAACTGTTACTCCATGAATTGAAACTGCCGTTGATGGTGTGATGGAGATGGACTGGCATTAATAGTGTGTGGGTCACCATGTAAGGATGTGAGTGCATCTCATCACGGATTCACTCCCCTGGGGGAGACATGAAGGATGAGTTTTCTCTGGTGCCTGGCAACTGCTACTTCATTTTCTCTCTCTCTCCCCCTCTCCTTCTCCTTCTCCTTGTCCCTCTTCCCATCCGTTCCTCCTTCTCCATCTCATCTACTACTTCTTCTCTCTGTCTCTTTCTCTCTGTCTTTCTCACTGTGTGTCTTTCTCTCTCCGTGTCTTTCTCTCTCTGTGTCTTTCTCTCTCTGTGTCTTTCTCTCTCTGTGTCTTTCTCTCTCTGTGTCTTTCTCTCTCTGTGTCTTTCTCTCTCTGTGTCTTTCTCTCCCTCTCTTCCTCTCCCTCTCTTCCTCTCCCTCTCTTCCTCTCCCTCTCTTCCTCTCCCTCTCTTCCTCTCCCTGTCTCTGTCTCTCTGTCTCTTTCTCTCTGTCTCTCTTTCTCTCTTTCTCTCTGTCTCTCTTTCTCTCCCTCCCTTTCTCTCCCTCCCTTTCTCTCTCTGTCTCTCTGTCCCTCTCTCTGTCTGTCCCTCTTTCTCTCTATCTTTGTCTGTCCCTCTCTCTCTCTCTGTCTCTGTCTCTCTCTGTCTCTTTCACTTTCTCTCTCTCTCTCTGTCTCTCTCTCTCTCTCTCTCTCTCTGTCTCTGTCTGTCTGTCTCTGTCTCTCTGTCTCTCTGTCTCTCTCTCTCTCACTCTCTCTCTGTGTCTCTCTCTCTCCCTCCCACCCTCCCTCTCTCTCTTCCTCCCTCCATCTCCCCCTCCCTCCATCTCCCCCTCCCTCTCTCTCTTCCTCCCTCCATCTCCCCCTCCCTCCATCTCCCCCTCCCTCCATCTCCCTCTCCCTCCATCTCCCTCTCTTCCTCTCACTCTCCCTCCCCCTAGAAAAAAGTAAGAGTAGAATCATGTTAAAATAGAACATAATCTACCTTGTAAATCAGTACACATTTCCCCCTGCCCCAAATTCCAATTTCAAAAGTAAAACAAAATAGAAATACATGTAACAATTCTTTCTTATGAAAACACCAAGTTAAGACCTCCATATGTATGACTCACTTTTGCAAGATATAGTCTAGGTATATTTAGTGAATAGAAATTGTTTTGAATTTAAATCCTGCTTCATACTAACTAAATTTGTAGAGATTTAGCCTGTCAATCTCAGTTTTCCCATCCATAAAATGGGATTGTAATAGCAATCTGTGCCAAGGAGGTTGTAAGGATGAGATACAAAGTGTTTTGCAAATGATACAAATGCTGTGTGTTAAGTAGAACTAGAAAATACCTTAGAAGCTCATGGCCCAGCCCCTCATTTTAGAGATAAGGAAACTGAGTCTTAGACAGTGACTACTGCAGATTTGCACAGTGTTAGAGGTGGGAGAAGAAAATTATATTTTTAACTTGGTGTGTGGATATTTCTACACTTGCCACCTTTGAGGCAAAATGAAACACCTTACTCAGAACCCCCAAATGTTAAGGGACTCCCAAAATCTCTCCTTCCTTCCTTCTCTTTCTCTCTCTACCCTTTCTCCTTTCTATTCTATTTTGAAACAGTATTTAATGTCACAGCAACCCTCCCCCCATCCCTGCCCCATCCAGTACACTTCCTGACTTCTTGAAAGCCAAACTGGAGAAAAGAGAGATCACAATTCATAGTGGACATCTTTACACTTCAGTTGGCTGATTTAAAAAAAAAAAAACCATTTCCTAACTTGGATACATTGGAAACAATATTGTATAGAGCTGCAAAATGTGCTGGTAAATGTTTAACAACCAGCTTGCCAAAAAAAAAAAAAGTTGCACCCACGTGATACTTTTAAAGTTTGATACACATTAACATTTTCTCCATGCTTTCTTAAGTCTAGACAATGATAAAAATAAGGGGCCAAGCCCTTATTCCTAATGTTGGCCGATTTCTGAGGCTTAAATCCTCACACTGAAAATTTAACAATCTGCTCTGTTTGAGCTGGCTCTGGATGGCCTGAGTTCCAGTCCCACCTCTGATACCTGCTAACTGTGTGAGCCTCAGTTTCCTTATCTGTAAATTGGGGATAATAACAGTAGTAACTGCCTTGTAGGATTGTCAGGAGGCTCAGATATGAAAATGGCTGTAGAGCATTCTACAAACCTTAAAACCCAATTTAAATGTCAAGTTTTTTTTATTATTTGATGTAATTTTTTTCCTGCTTTAAGTTGTCCTCATTTATAACTTCGTAGTCACATATTGAGTGGGGGAATGCCCACTTTGATTTTGATATGGAAAAGACTGAGGAAAACTAGGATTTTAGCCTTTTGACTAACCCCATGTTTTCCATGATCAAAAAGCTGTTGAGTGGAAGAGCCAGGATTTGAATCCAGGTTTCCTGACTCTAAATCCAGCATTCTTTACACCAATCTGAATGAATGAATGAATGAATGAAAGCACTTAGTACATTCTTATTTTATGACTGGTACTATACTCCACACTGTGGATAGAAATGCAAAATAGAGGCAGTCCCTGCTGGTGAGGAGCTTATATTCTAATACAGTGAGGGTTTGTAAGTGGTGTGTGTGTTTGTGTGTGTGTGTGTGTGTGTGTGTGTGTGTGTGTGTGTGTGTTTGTGATGGACCCCTTTGGTAGTCTGGTGGAGCTGCTATAGATATTTCAGAATATTTTGTTTTAAATTCATAGTTGAAGGAAACACTAAATTTCAGTAAGAGTTTATTGAAAAATAAAGCTGTGTTTATGGATTTTTCTGTTTAAACCCACAGATCACCCAAATTAGGGGTCCATGGACCCTATTTCAAGAACCCTGATACTAGGGGATGACAGATCATACTAGGGGGAGCTCAAGAAGGATGTTTTGCTCTGGAAAATTTGTTCATAATTGTTATTCCTTAGGAAAGGAGGAAGGGAATAGCATCTATATTGTACCTACTGTGTTCCAAGCACTGTGCTAAGCATTTTTCCAAATATTACTTTATCTAAACTTCAAAACAACTAGGCGAGGCAGGCGCTATTATTATAATACCATTTTCACTTGCTTTTTTAGTCATGTCCTCTTTGGGATCCAAGCTCTTCTCGACTCCAGTTCTGGTACTCGATTTATTGCTCCATCGGCTGCCAGGCATCCTAATATTCCATTGCACTTATATGCCATAGTTGGTTCTGCCATTCCTTAATGGTTGGGCACACAGTTTGCTTCCAAACTCTTTTGGTATTACCTAACGTGCTGGCTTTTTTTTGCCATCAGTAATCTCCATACGGCATAATCCTAGTAGGAGGACTGACCAGCTCAAAGGTTATAAATAGTTTTATAATTTTTCATGAATAATTCCAAAGAGTTTTCCGAAACAGTGGGACCAATTCCCATTGCTACCAAGCAAAGAATTCAACACCAAACCTACCTTTCTCTATCTCATTTCTGACCCTCTGGTCCCAGGTTGCCTATGAGCTTCAAGAAAGGTGTGTGTGCGCGCGCATGTGCGCACGTGTGTGTGCGTGTACGTGTGTGTGTGTGTGGTGTGTGTGTGTGAGTGATGAAATTGAAATGGAACTGGGTTGCATTTCTTGTCATAAATATAGAACTAAGAGGTACTTTTGAGGCTGTCAACTTCTACCCCCTTATTTTACAGATGCAAAACCAAACAAAAAGTCCCAGAGAGGGCAAGTGATTCACCCAAAGCCACATAGGTAGTAATTGTCAAAGCTGGGATTTGAACTTGGGTCTCATTGATATGTTGGAATCAGAGTATTTGGATGTATCAGGTAGTATGGACAGGAGAAACAGAGAATCACACAATATGAGAGATGGAAAGGACCATCCGGTCCCATCCATACAGGACAGAACTCCCTAGCAGACCATGCCTAGCAGATGGTTAGCCAGCCTTTGCTTGAAGCATGGTAAAGTAAGCAAACTTTTATTTCTTTGCTTTGAACCCTTGTCAATTTCTATAAGCAAACACAGGAAGGATCTTGCATTCAGAGATGGCCTCTATTTTTAATGATTGTGGTTGGCTCTTTCTGGGCTGTGGATTTAGGTGAAATCGAGCACTTCTTTCTCCCTGTTTGTTCTCAGCTGGGCACATTCCGGTCTCACGATGGGGACTATTTTATAGAGCCACTGCTGCTCCTAGATGGCCAAGAATATGAAGATGAGCACAACAAGCCCCATGTTGTTTATCGGCGAAGCGCACCTAGTCAAGATTCAGCCACCAGAAGACGCACCTGTGAGACAAAAGGTAACTTGATCGAATACATAGCAGTAAACTGTGACTCAGCTGATATGGCTAATCCCCAAAGGAACCTTAGAAGATAGATACCTGGCCCTTGAAGCCATGTCTTCCTGTGTAGTCGACGTTCCCTCAATTTCTCTGAAATTTTGTTTTTACAGAGGCAACATAGTAGAGAGAGTGCTAGGTTTATAGTTCAGGAAGAACTGGATTTAAGTCTGAATTCTCACTTTTATTAGCTCTGTGACCTTGGGCCAGTCACTTAACCCTAGCGGTCCCAAGTAGCTCCCAAGGATTTCTCGATAAGCCATAGATGGCTTGCAGCCTTGCCTTGGTGGCCCTGCACACTGACAAGTTCCTTCACCCTGAAGAAATCACAGATCTTACACTTGTTTATGCATTTCTAACTATGATGCTGTATCAGCCATGAAAATGGCCCCTTTCCATCAGCCTTGCTTCTGAGATTCTCCCCAATCCCTTCAAATTGTGGACATGTCTTCTTTATACTGATATGCATTTAATGTTCTGTTGTCTGAGGAAGCATGATTGCAAGCAAGCCTATGGTTTGTATATTTGGCTGTGAATCAGATTTTTATTTCTTCACTCTCCTGGTTTGTTTGTTTGTTTTAAGTCCCAAATGGTTTTGGACAGCTAGGTGTTGAAGTGGATAGAGCATCAGGCCTGGAGTGAGGAAGACCTGAGTTCAAATGTGACCTTAGACACTTACTAGCTATGTGACCCTGGGCAAGTCACTTACCCCTTCAGTTTCCTCATCTGTAAAGTGAGCTGGAGAAGGAAATGACAAACCACTCCATTATCTTTGCTAAGAAAACCCCAAATGGGGTCACAAAGAGTTGGACACAACTTCAAACAACTAAACAAAAAAGACAGTCTGTTTCCAACCTTGGTGGCTGTAGTGCAAAGCCTTCCCTCCATTCACAAGTTCAGACCCTGATGGCTCTTTTCTTAGCCCTGGGTTCTTTAACCAGTGATTCTATGCCAGGCCTTCGTTTCTCACCTGCTGTCCTACATTGGGGGGCACTTGTCTTTACATTTGTAAATATTTAAATTGGTGGTTCTTAACCCATCAGTCAACAATCAACTAGCATTTTTAAGCACCTGCTATGAACCAGGCATAGGGTTATAGGTATATAAAAAAGGGTATAAAAAAAGACAAAAACCAGTTGCTTCTCTCAGATCCAGCAGCAGATTTCTGTGGGTCCATGAATTTGGGTGAGAAAAAAATGACATCTTTATGTTTTCTAAACTCTAAAATCTAGCATTTCCTTCAATTATTTAGAGCCATTATTCTGAGAAGGGGACCATAGGTTTCCCCAGACTGCCAAAGGGGTCCATGATCTAAACGGTCTCTGTATTTGACAATAAATACTATTCAAATCTCCCTTAATTTGTTACAGAAGATGCCCAGGCTTGCTGCTGCCCAAATATGATTGTAGAGATCTATATATAGAATTATAGTTGGAAGGGAACATAGAGGTTATACAGTTCAAGCCTCTCATATTGTCATGGGAAAATAGAGGCTCAGAGAAGCACCAAGGTCATAGGTTAAGAGCTGAAAGGGGCCTCAGAGGCCATCTCATTTTACAGATGAGGATGAGGAAACTGAGGCCCAGGGCAGTTAAGTAATTTGTCCTTCCAAGGCTGCACAGGCAATCAGTCTACAAACATTTATTAAGTGCCTACCAAGTGCTGGTATATTTTAGGTACTGGAGATACAAATACAATAAATTAAAAGATCCCCACTCATGAAGAGTTTATATTCTAAGAGAGGGCCTTTAGATTCTAATGGTAATAAGTAGCAGAGTCAGGATTTGAAGCCAAGTCAAGAGTGGTATGGTGCAATAGAAGAAAGCCTGCATTTAGAGCCAGAAGGCCTGGGTTCAAATCCTACTTTTGGCCACTTAAAACTTCTTTTGGTCCTCAGTTTCCTAATCTGTAAAAATGAGGAGGTTGGGATAAATCAGGGGTTCCCAACCTGGGCTCCAGGAACTTGTGGGATGATAAAGGAAAGTATTTTGTTTATGTTTTAACATAATTGGTTTCCATTATAATCTTGTGTGTCTTATTTTATGCATTTAAAAGTATTATTCTGGAAAAGGGCCTATAGGCTTCATAAGGCTGCTGCCCGAGGGATTCAGGGCACAAGTAAGGTCAAGAATTTCTGCAGTATATGGCCTGTGAGGTCTCTGTTGGTTCTGCATCTATGATCGGTAGACCCTTAATCAGGCACCCTTCCCACTTCCCAATACCACCTTCCCATTTTTCTTATCTTGTGAAACTCTGTTTTTCCATTCATTTTGGGGTGCTGTCTGCCCTCATGTCATCCCACTAATCCACTAAATCCTGTTGCCTTGTGGGGTTATCCCATCTTTCCCAATTTCTTGTGCTTTGTTTATGCTACTGTGACTAAAATGGACATGCCTGGAGGGAAAAAAAATATTGTGTTTGCTTAGATTTTCCCATGCTTAGTGGCAGGGACCCAAAAGTATTTGTCCTGTTTCTTTTGTTACAAAAACTATTTTGTCCCACACCACCAGCTTCTGGTGTTTTAGAGCCAGCTCAATATGTTGAACCCTCATCTGAGTGGCCACAGTGAGCAGGCCTTTGCTTCTTCACCTCCCAAGTCTCTAGCAGTAGCATTTGACCCATTACAGAAGTGCTTGGAGTTGTTTTTAGGTCTGGGCAGCCTCAGTTTATCAACGAAAGCCATGTGTTCAAAGTATGTCAGGTTGGTGTGAACCCTTTACTGTCTCTTATTGAGCTGGTATGCTCAAGTGATACCCTCTGAGACTGATAGGATTCTGAAAAGTGATCTGATTTCTTTCTGTGTAGTTGTGTTGCCGGCAGGCTCTGGGGAATGACTGATGACTATTGAAAACTTCTTACCATTTGTCACTTTAAATTCTGCATATCGGGCCGTGTCAATCAGTGGGGATCCATAAGCATCTCTAGGGTAGAAGCTGATCACTGGCTGCAAAGTTATCCTAAGCATGATTTTTAGGAACCCAAGGGAGAGCCCATTTCCCCCTTAAAACAGAAGGTTGCAGGGCAGCTAGGTGGCACCGTGAGTTGAGCACCAGCCCTGGTGGTGGTCCTGAGTTCAGATCTGGCCTCAGACACTTGACACACTTTCTAGCTGTGTGACCTTGGGAAAGGCACTTAACCCCAATTGCCCTGTGTTCCCCCCAGCAAAAAGGAAAAGAAAAAAACCCCAAAAGGTCAATGAAATAGAGCCAGACACGAATGAAAAGATGGCAGACATTAAAGCCCTCAGTGGACACTTTGACCTGTTTCTATTTTGGTCAATAGAGGGAATGATTCATCATTGACTTCTTTCACTTGAATGCAGCAAGTGTTTATTGCAGACCTACTGTGTGCCAGACGCTCTCCTAGCACCTGGACACAAAGTGCCTACCCATGACTCTTTCCCCCCATTAGGCTAAGGAGGGCTGGCTCTTGAGTCAGAGAACCCAGGTACAAACTGTGCATGAGTTCAAAGACAAACTCATTTGACTGTTCAATGCCACCTTCCCAACCACAGAACTCATTCTTGGGTTCTCTTGGAGGTTTGTCTTTTGAAGACCAGTGAGGCAGCCCTGACCTTTCCTAGCTTGGGAAATGGATCGGGAGCCCAACCCGGTTTGGTTCCCCCGCCCCAGCCAGTTTGAATGGTTCTTCCAAAGGTTGCTGCTGGACTATGCCACTCTGGTTTCTCTCTTCCAGCTGCTTCTGCTCCCCTTCTTTGAATTCAGATGCAGGAGGCTCAGAACAGTTGGAAAGAACCATGGAATATGGCACAATCCATCAGCAGCCGTCGAAGGGACGGACGAGCAGGTCATGGAAACCACTGAAACAAGGTAGCCATTACCCACAGAGCCAAAGTAGCAGGGGGGGTGGGAAGATTCCCAGGGAGACTCATCAGGGATGGAACGTGTTGAGTTCTGGCAACCTGTTAAGCTTTGGGGATTCACCCTTGGCAGGGTTAATCTAGTGCTCCTTTTATTTCCAATTCTTTGTATCTTTCTCCTTTCCATGACATTGTAGAGTGTTAGAGATAGAAAGGATGATAGAGACAGTCAAGTCCAAGCCCATTATGTTGCAGAGGAGGAAACCGAGTCCCCAGAGAGGTAAAGTGATTCACTGTAAGGTACCATAGCCACCAAATGGCAGAGCCAGAGCTGGACCGATGGTCTCCCATTTCAGAATTCCCTCCACCAGACCATGCAGCCTCATCTTGTGATCTTTCTCTCTTGTTCCTCCTATCCCTGGTTCTCTTCACATGACGTGTATGTTTCTCCATGACTGTAGCTGCTTATGCATCTGAGTTTCCACCCACTGGTCTCTTAAGTTCATGTGTATTTATTTGTGTTTCTGTCCTCAGCCTTTGATTATAAGTTCCTCAAGGGCAGGGAGGGTCCTCTTCCCTCTTCATGCTCCTTAGACCATGGGGCATCTATTGTAGTGGCTGGCTAAATACCACTTCCAGCAGGGAAGCCAAATGGTCAACTGAGATGGGCCATTTGGAAGAGTTTGTTGTTGTTTGTGTAAGTTGCCTCCTGGTAACCACAGGGGTCGATGAAGACCATTACTTTTCCAGTTGGTCCTCTGGTCTATGCATTTTTTTAAAGCTTTGACTGTGTGTGTGCCGGACACTAAATACAAAGAATGAAACAATCTCATCTTTCTCTCAAGGAGCTTCCAGTCTTTTAGCATCATGAGATGCATCAAGAGATACTCTATGTAATCCCAGGTTTTGGAGATTCGGATCTATATAATCCTATAGAGAGATATGGGTGTTCCTAAAGTCTGGATACATAGGCCAAAAGGCATGTTTGCAAGAAATGAAATGAATGAAATTTTTATTTAATTGGAATATTAACAAATAACATCTTCAATAAGATTTCCATCATTTGTGATGCAAAGGTTGATGAGCTTTGCAAGGTTCACGTGAACTTGATGTAATAACTCCACATTGCCGTCAGTTGCCTATGTATCCAGACTTTAGGAACACCTTGTATATAATCCTGAGTTTTGGAGGATTTGGATCTTTTAAATCAGTGAGAAAGACGTGTGACCTGGTACCAAGAATTTCTACTGGTAGGGTGGAAAGGGGGAAGATTTACAGTCAAAAGTCATGGGTTCAAATCCTAGCTCTGCTTTCCTGAGTTCTCTTGGCCAAGTCACACTGCTATCCTCAACTTCATTTTCCTTGGCTATGAAATAAGAAGGGGGGAAACCATGGGTTCTGCAGTCTCTTCTGACTCTAAATCTGCAGTCCTGCGAAATCCCAAATTAATGTTACTTTGATGGAGCCTAAATATGCTTTCAAACTTATGATTTTGTCTTGCTCTTCTTTGTTCTTTACCATTTCCAAATATATTTCTCCCCAAAGAGAAATATATTTGTAACAAAGAACAAAAAAGAGAGAGATTTTTTTAACAAGCCATTCCATTTTTTAACTAAAACATCAGTCAATCCTGATGGTTTACATAATGTTCCAAACCCATAACCCCCCACCTCTCCAAAGAAGGGGAGGACACACTTTCCTCTTTATTAAGACCATTTAGGGCCAAGTGTTTATTATACAAGTACTACTAAGTACTCGGCCCTCAGGTTATAAATGCAAAAGGAAACAAGTTTGCCTTCAGGGAGCTTATATTCTACTGGGACTTTCTTTTTTTCCCTTTTTTATGTCTTGAAGAGTTGAAGGAAAACCAATAAATGGTCTCTGTTCTTCATTGTTATTCTTATTTTTTGTTTCACTTAATATTTATTAAACACCTACTCATTATGTGCCCATCAAAAAAAGCAAAACCCCTCCCACCATGCCCCACTCCCTCTGCCCCCCAGCATGTTGGGTAGAACAGATCTGTGTGGATTCTAGGATCAGAGAATCATAGACTTTGAGCTGGAAAGAACCTCAGAGGCCTTATAGTGCAGCATTCATTTTACAGATGAGGGAACGGAGGCTCAGAGAGAGTAAATTGTTCAAAGTCACAGAGGCAGTGGGCATCAGAAGTAGAATCCGAACCTGGGTCTTTTTACTTGAGAGCCAGTGAATGCTCTTTTCACCACACCACACAGCCTCCTTTAAATGGGTGAAGAGTTGGAAGGCTTGGGCAGGCTTGGATGGACTGCAGTCTGACTCACTAGAGGAAGTACCCATCTTGGTGAGATCACAGATTCCTTGGAGTATGCAAGAGAAATTCCATCTTTATTCTGTCCATCAAATTCTGCCTATACCCTTCCCCTTTTTCTTTAGTGCTAGTCAAGTAGAACAAAAATCCTATGAAGAAAGCTGGTTGGGGCAGCTAGGTGGCACAGTGAGCAGAGCACCGGCCCTGGAGTCAGGAGAACCTGAGTTGAAACCTGGCCTCAGACACTTGACATACTTACTAGCTGTGTGGCCTTGGGCAAGTCACTTGACCCCAATTGCCCTGCCTTCCCCCCTCCAAAAAAAAATACAAAAAGAAATCGTGAAAAAGAAAGCCAGTCGGTTCCACAGACCATTTTTTTTCCAGTTGGACTTGGGAGCTTCACTTCCTTTGAATGGAAGTTTCTTGAGGGCAGGGCCTGGTTTTGCTTATGCTTTTTACCCTCAGTATGTAACAGTGTGCCTGGTGGTGCATAGTAAGTGATTAACAAATGCCTATGGATGGATGGATGGTTGGATGGACTTATGGAAGGTCAAATGGAAGGTTGGGACTTCCCACAAAGGGGCAGCTAGGTGGCACCATAATGTATGGAGCACTGGGCTTGGAATCAGGAAGACTCCTCTTCATGAGTTCAAACCTGGCTTCAGACACTTACTAGCTATGTGACCATGGAAAAGTCACTTCACCCTGTTGGCCTCAGTTTCCTCATCTGTAAAATGAAGTAGAGAATGAAATGTCAAAGCACTCCAGTATCTTTGCCAAGAAAACCCCAAATGGGGTCATGAAGAGTCAGACATAACTTGCACAACTAAACAATAACAAGGAGGGGGGAAGAATGTATTCTCCCAAGCTTCACTTTAGAGGAAATGAATATTACTTGCTGGGTGGGGTAGGGAAGTAGCCCCAGAAGCTTGGATCTGTCCAACCCCTTACAACAGAAACAGTCCCCCAAAGGAATAGCTTTGTCACTTGGAGAACTCATTTTAGGGAAATCCTTGGGGGAAGGGAGAAGTTGTGGCTGAAGGATTCCTCCCATCCCGGCTAAGTGGTCACTTCCCTCACTGAAACAAATATTTGAAGAACAGTCCTCTTCTGGGGCAGGATTCAACCCTTTTGGGGGTGGGGAGGGGAGATGAGCTATGGAACCCCCTCCCCCCAATTTTCTGTCCTACAAAGTGCTTGAAGGTTTGAGAAACCTGCCAGGCCACAGCCCAGCTCCCTGGATGGTCTGACCTCAGGATGAACACCTGAAGGCTAGACTGATAGGTACAAATCAGAGAGGCCTGAATACAGAGGCAACAGTGATGAGAAACCCTGTTTGCAGATTCTTTCAGAGCCTAAGAGCAGAGATGTAGAGATGGAAGGGACCTTGGGGATTTTTTAGTCTAGTCCCCCAGCCACCCATTTTACAAATGAGAAAACTGAGTTCCAGACAATGACTTGCACAAGGTCATGTAGGGAAGGGAAAGGAACACACTTATAGACCTACTGTGTGCCAGGCACCGTGCTACTACCTACTATGTGCCAAGCACTTTTTAAAAAATATAAAAAATAAGTGGGATTTTAACCCAGGGCCTCTGCCTCCAAATCTAGGGCTCATCCCACCACCTCCTGACCCCTTCTTTATCTCTTGAGAGATTTCTTTTTTGTCTTTTTTTTTTACATTACCTGAATTTCCCTCTGCTCCCAGATAACCATGCTTTATAACAAAGAATTAAAAAAGAAAAGAATTGGAAAAAGAATTCAGCAAAACTAATCAATATGGTGAAAAAAACCTGGCATTATATGTCATGCAGCCACAGATCACCCCGCGCCCCCCACAGACACACCCCTCTGTAAAGGAGTGGGACAAGGCATCATTCTGAGAGACCTTTCTAATATCTGTGTATACTCTTATTTCGAAGCTGCTATTTATAGAGTACTTCACAGTTTGCAAAAACACTTTATACACAGTGGCTCATTTGAGCCACAAAACAGCAATGCTGTGTGTGGTAGGTGCTGTAGGTTTTGATATCTGCATTTTACAGGTGAAGAAACTGAGGCAGGTAAGAGGCAGGGGTTGTTTCATTTCTGGCTGTGTCCAGGACACACAGGACGTTGTTGAGCACATACATTTCATAAGTGCTTGCTGATTGGCTATTTAAACGACCCACCCATGGTCACACAGTAGGTGTGAGAGGTGAAATGAGAACCCAAATGTTCCTGACTTCCAAGCCTCACGTGATGACCACCTTGCTTTGCTGTCTCTAGTAAAGATCCATTCGCTCAAGAGATGTTTATTAAGAGCCTGCAAGAGTGCAAGGCATCATGGGATGTGAAATGTCAGGGATACAAAAAATGAGTAAACAGACTTCCCTCATCCTCAAGAAGCTTACAATTCAATAGGTGCATGTGTTGAGGAATGATTATGTTGAGGTGCAGAATTAAAGGATTTTAGCTAGGGCTAGAAGGCACCTCAAGGACCATCTAGTCCCATCTATCCATTTTATACAGCTGGGAGAAATGATTTGTCCAGGGTTGCACAGGTTGTAATCAATCAGAGCCAGGATTTGAACCCAGGTCACCTAGCCCTGTTGCTTTTCCTCTCTTCCTTGCTTCCTCGGTTTATTTTTTTTTAAATCTATCCCATCTTAGCTTCTTGAAAAAGTCTCATTTGTGCTTTACCGGTTTTCCTGTAGTGAACATATTTAAGAATGCAGAAGTCTCAAGGTTGCCTCAGGTTTAAGGCTGGTATGTTCTAATTCAGGGGTGAGGAACCTGCAGCCTTGAGGCCACATGTGGCCCTCTAGGTCCTCAAGTGCAGCTCTTTGACGGAATCCAACCTCACAGAAAAAATCCCCTCAATACAAGGATTTGTTCTATAAAACTTGGACTCAGTCAAAAGGCCATGCCCAAGGACCTAGAAAGCCACATGTTTCCTACCTCTGTGTCTAATCCGAGATCATACAGTGGAAAAAGAACTGGATTTGAGTCAGGAGGACCTGTGTTTAGATCTCAGTTCTGCTCTTTCTGACCTATGTGAATTTTCCACTTCTGCTCAGTCATTTTGCAGTCATGGCTGACTCTCCATGATCCCATTTGCGGTTTTCTTGGCAAAGATACTGGAGTGGATTGCCATTTCCTTCTCTTGCTCATTTTAAAGATTAAGAAACCCAGGCAAACAGGGTTGGTTAAGTGACTTGCCCAGGGTCACACACCTAGTAAGTGTCTGAGGCTGGATTTGAACTCATGAAGAGGAGCCTTCCTGACTCCAGGCCTGGTGTCCTAACCACTGATCCACCTAGCTGTCCGCCTCTAAGGCACTAAATGTCTCTGAATTTCCTTATTGATGAAAAGTGTGGGTTGAATGTCAAGAGATCTTGAAAGTTTCTTCTAACCATAAAGCTCTGATATTATGGTTTCAGGAGCATAGCTGGGTGCACGGAAGTCTCACTATTCATTAATCAATCAACATGCATTTATTGAGGGCCTCCTATTTGCCAATGCTGTGCCAGGGCATGGGATACAAATACAAAAAAAAAAACCTCTCTCCTTTAGGTTTTGGTAATGTGTCTCCAGCAGCCTCTTAACCAGATTGGTGATAACTTGAATTGATTTAGCACTTTTCAAGTCTTTGAGGAATCCTGTAATATACAATGTTTCATTTGAGCCTCATGATAACTCCCTGAGGCAAGTCATGCCCATTTCCCGGATTAGAAAGCTGAATCTTAGAGAAAATAAGAGGATTTACAAAGGTTCCAGAGCTAGGATAAATGAAGCAAGTAGTGAACCTAAGAGGATTAAGAGAACTGAGATTAGAACCCAGGTCTTCAGATTTCCAAACCCTGCAATCTTTTCAGTTCATGTGCTGTGTTAATTCCATGGCAGATTATTGTCTTTACATGTGAGGCAGAATGGCATAGTAGAGAATCGTTATTCTCTTAGTTTATTGGAGGAGACCCTTAGATAGAGCTGGGCCCAAATGGACCAAGAGACAAGGCAGGTATGTTTTGAGGGGAAGTGGTCTGGTGAGGAAAGAGAGACCAGGATAGCCAGGAGCTGGTGTGAGGATGCTAGCCAACAGTACCAGGGTTTCAGTTGCTTTGTGATTTTTGCCTCAGTCTGAATTTGTAAAATTGTCATTTCCCAATTCTTGACTAACGAATTTTCTGAACCTTGGAGTTACATGGAGTTAAAATCCCAGCTCTGCTACCTATACGAGTCTTACTTCACTTTGGCCATGTTCAATCTCAGGGTCTCAGTTTCCTCATAAGTAAAATGAGAGCTTAGATGAGCTATACTCCAACGCTAAATCTGTGATCGTACACTACGAATAAGGGTTAAAAAAAAAAACATTCCTTAGCGGCAAGACACTATCAGACACAAGGAATACAAAGGTGACCAGGAATCAGTCCCTGCCCTCACAGAGCTTATATTCTTTGCACTGATTTTATATTGGTGGCATATTTTTTTGTGGTTATTTTCTTTTCTTTTCCCCTCAATCCATTTTCTTAAATTGTATTTCCTTTTTTATTCCTTTTTTAAGTCTTCCTTTTGACCACCTTTCGATTGGATTTTTAGTTAATCATTTATTCTCTCCTTTCTATAGGGCAATTGTTTGCTTTCTGATTTCAGCCTTGGTAAGCAGGGACCCCTCCTCTTCCTCTGCTTCATCTTCCTTGTCACAGTCAGGTGGCTGTTCCAATGACTGAGTAGTTAATTCTGGCAACTTTTGCAACAGAAGCCCCCAAACCCAGGCCAGATCTCCATGAACAGAACCAGTGGAGAAATGGAAGCCAGAACAAGGGTAATTCCAGTGAAGACAAATGGGGCCTTGTTGTGGGTTGTTTTCCCCCTTGGTCTGAATTAACTTGATGCTGGCTGCATTTCTCTATTTTGTTAACGGTGGGGAAAACCCAACTCTCCCTGGGATTTTTCCAATTCTCTTCCCCAAGAATTAAAAAACAAAACCAGAACTTGCCAAAAAGCCATATTCTGAGGACTAGAAGAGCTTAGCTTCTAAATCAGAATTGGAAACAAAAGAGAACCCTTAATTCCTAAGAGCAAGACCTTTTTTTAAGCTACGTCCCCTCCCCACATTTTCCCTTTCTCTCATTCTTTTTCCCCCACCCCCAGCCAGGTTAGAAGCTTCCCCACCCTGAAGTGAGCAGTCAATTCCTTATGCATACCCTCTGCTTTATGACTGACCCAGCTGCTTTATCCCATGAAACCAAGGCTTAGCGCCTTTGCTTCTCATGTCAGCACCTACCTGTCCGCTGTCCTAGCTCTCCACATTCCTTGCCCTCTGCCAAAGATGAAGGGATGAATAAGATAACAGATCCCTGCTAATCCTGTCCCTCTCCGATAACTGTGATATCAGCTCAGTAATCCCACTTTAAAATTGATCCCTTACCTTAGTCAGGTCCCTGTGGAATGGGAGCAACAGTGGGGGCTATTTCAGGCATCTTGGCCTGAGGCTGGAAGAGATATTTGGGGTTAAGTGAGTGGGTGGGACCCATCTAGGGCCTTTCTGATAATTCCCTAGTAGGCTGTATCTTAAGGAGGGTTTTTTTCTTAAGTGAGAAATCATGGAAAACACATTTTTGTTAGTGAGAAGGAATAATCACATTGATTTCTAAACTCAAGGTGTCTTTAATTATGCAGGAGGTGTTTGGCATTTAAAACCCTATATCCATCAAAGCGTTCTGGAGCTTTGAATGACCGTTTGAAAGTTGCAAAGCATTTAGGAGAACCTGTCATCCAGAAGAGAGCCTGGAACAGAGGTCTATTTATCCTCTGGCCCAGGCTTTTGGATAAGCAGGCTGTAAGACAAACAAACAAATCATAATGAAAATTCAGTCTAAAGTATTATTAAGTGCCTCTTGTCTACTAGGTGAATCAACAAGAGTTTATTAAGCATTTACTGTGTTCAGTAAACATTGAGGATACCCAGAAAAGTATAAATATGCTCCCTGCCCTCGAGGAGTATTCATTCTAATGGTGGAGACAACATGCAAATTACATGATTTATACCGAATATATGGAAGGCGGTCTGAATCTGGTGTGAGAGCAGAAGGCACTGGCTGCTGGGGGGACTGGGAAAGTCCTCTTGTTGAAGATAGGACTTGAGCTGAGTCTTGGAGGAAGCCAGGGATTCTACAAGGCAGAAGTGAGCAGGCAGAAAGAACATTCTAACGATGGGGGTGTGGGGGGGTGCGGGGCTGCAGAGATGAAGTGTTATGCTCTAGGAACTGCAGGGGAGGCCAGTGAAGCTGGTTGGTAGAGTTTGATGAAAGGACTGGATTTTAAAGAGTCATAAATACCAAGCAGAGGAGTTTATAATGATCCTGAAGGCAATAGGGAGACATGGGAGCTCATTGAGGAGGGGTGTGACCTGGTCAGACCAGTGCTTTTAAATAAACCACCTTGGCAGATGAGTGGAAGATGGAGGGAGTAGGGATACACCACAGATGGTGAAACAGAGTATTAGAATGCTGTTGCAATAGTGGGGGTTGTGTGAGTATAGAGAAGAGGAATTGGGAGAGAAACAACAAGACTTGACAGCAGATTAGATAGGTGGGGTGAGGGAGAGGGGAGGAAGGCACCAAGATTGTGAGCCTGTGTGATGGGGAGGGTCGAGGGGCCCTCCACAGAAATAGGGAAAGTTAGAAGAGGGTGAAAAATAATCTAGTTTAAGAGTCAGGAAGTCCTGGGTTCAAAGTCCCACTGAGATCAGATACTACTGAGGTTCTGATTCTAAGCACATCACTTAAACTCTCTCTACCCCCAAGGCAATTCTCTAAGACTATTGCTCACCTGCTTGGATATAAGGACCTCACTATCCCAATGACATCACAGGTCCAGTCTTGCATACAAAGAAAATGTTCCAGGCATGGGCCCCACCCCCCCAGAGAACAAAAGCCAAAACACTCCTTGCCCTCCAAGAGTTTACATTCTACTGATGGAGTTACATGAACACAGATAAGTAATACAGAGTATTTGAGAAACAATGTAAATGGACTTCATTTTTTTTTAAAGAAAAAGAGACTTCCATTAAATCCAAGGAATTATTTTTCATATTCAATTTATTTCAAGACAGAGTAAATCAAAGGCAAATAAATGGTGTGATTGTTGAGTCAGAATCCTTTAAAGGGAAGAAATAGATGCTAAAGGTCTCCAGGCTCATTATCACCCATGTCACACCCAGCTTTGAATTTGTTGTTATGTCCAATTCGAGATGCTGCTGTGGAAAGAAATGGAAAGTCTGGGCCTCCCAGTGTGGAAAAAAATTTCAGTGTGCTCTGACTGACCCCCAATATTTGGCTTCTGAGGCCAGAGTCTGAAAGGCTTGACCTTATTTCAGGAATGTGGCTTTTTCATTTTCCAAGGAGCAAGTCACCCACCCCCAAAATCAATGTTTGGGTGAAATGGAGTGATGGTAGCATAGTTTGAGAGGCAGAGGAATGGAAAAAGGAAAGAAATGGACCTTAAGGGAATGTTGGGTGGGCAGCATGCAATTACAGTTTCGACTTTGCCTAAGCCCAGGGTGCAGAATACTTATGCGATGCCTTTTATTCTGTACACGTCAGCCAGTGGCTTTCTTTATTTTCATAAAATGAAAACTTTAAAAAAAATTGTATCTTGGAATAATGGCCACAGACGTGGGTCACAGTCTTTTTGGTCATATGACTTGGGACTTTTTTTCAAGGCTGTTCTTTGTGGTTCAGGGAAGAGTGAAGGTTCAGTTGGATGGTTTGAAGGAGCTTGAGCAGACTTTTGGAGCCTGATGTTCTTTTGAGACAGATGGATGAGAGGTGCTCACAGCCCCCAGATGTAATGAGCAGAAGTTGTGTTTTCCTAAGCCTACACATTTTAAGGGGGGGACATGGTCTACGGCTCATAATTATGACAGCTGACAGATTTAGAGCTGGAGAAGGACCTAAGAGGTCATCTAGGACAGACCCCTCAACTTACAGATGAGGAAACAGAGCACCATCTTTTGAAACTAGGCCTTTCCAGCTTGTCCCGACCTACCCCGTCATAAACAGACCATCAGCAGGGATCAGCATCCTTAGCACCCGCAATGTCCAGCAAAGCCAGGGATGCTGGAACTAGCTGAACTTTCACTCATCTGGTCTATTTTGTATAAACCAGTCCTCAGTGAGCCTGCGGATTAGGGAAATTATTTGTAAGAGATTTCTCACTTTGTGCAGTAGGTAGGTTCATTCTTGAAAAGCTCTAAGAGCTGTTTTAAGCTCCAGACCAAATTGCAGGTTTCTAACACCAGAGTGTTCTGTGATTTCTTAATGGGAACACAGCCAGGAGGAGGCATTCTTTCTCCTTGGGCAAGAGCAAGTTTTTTTCAGGAAGCAGGAAGGGAGGAGAGAGGGAGGTAACTGTGCAGACAATAAGCCAATCCCAGCTTCCAAGAGAGGGGCGGGCAGCTCCCCTGAGAGTTGAGCTTTCAGGTCCAGGGCAAAAGGGCTCCATGGATGTCCACTGCCCAGGACAGCACCCTGAGCCAAAGCCTTGTTCATCTGGGCCCACCGAGGCCTCTTTATGAAAATGAAACATTGGACATATCCTAGGCATTGAATTTCAGCTATTTTAGCTTCTTCAGGGGTTCACCAAGGCCATATATAAGACTTACCAAGTGCCAGCTGACGGGATGAGATCAGTGAAAGGAGATGCTGGAATGTGTCCAGGGTGCCAGTACAGAATTAGAACTTAGGCCAACACACCTCCGCTGGGCCAAGTGTTAAGCATGGACACCCACAGGATTCCCAAGCAGCTGTTAGCTCAGTGGGGTCAGTGAAAGCAGAGAGGACAAAGGGGCTTTGGGGAAGGGAAGGGAGGGGTTTCCCTGGAGAAGCCTGGAGCCAGGAGATGGAGCTGTGGGCAGCTGGGAATCCCAGCAGCAGGCAGTTTGACCTTGGTCAGCATGCAGAGGCTGAGGGAGTTACTTGGAGAGAAAGTTTCAGCCAGTCTGGAAGCACTAACACACTCCTAGCCTCAACCAGCCATGGGGACTACAGCTGCCTAGGAAAGAATAAGACTCCTATCTCCAGGAGAGGACTCATGAGTCTTCATTGCTCAGTTTATGCAAGCAGGGGCACAGCAGGGTCACAGTAAGGAACATCCCATTGAAAATACTGAAGTCAAAAACCAACATCTCTCAGTTCATAGGGTCATAGATTTAGAGCTAGAAGGGATGAGAGCACCCCAAGTCCAATCCCCTCGTTCTGCAGATGAGGAAACTGAGGCCCAGAGGGGTAAAGTGACTGGCTTAACCAGGGTCACAAAGTTAGTAAGTGTCTGTGGCAGGATTTGAACTCATAGTTTCCTGATTCCAAGCTCAGTGCCTAATGTAGTCATTTTAAATGTACTAGTGTAGATAAATATTTGAAATATTTGGTTGAATTCAGTCAAGACACTGTGAATATAGATAATAAGTATATGTATAGTAGGTGTCATTTATGTAGTTACAGAAAAAATATATATTTATATAAAATAAAACAAATATATTTGTATAAAACAAATATTATCCATGTAATATTTATGTGATATATGTAAACATGTTATTAATATATCTATTACATATCAATATATTGCTTATATTGATGTTTTTTATATGTATATATAATGATTTTTGTATTTGTGTATATATAAATATATATTCACAGTGCCTTGACTGAATTTAATCAAATATTTCAAAATTTGTCTATGTTGGTATTATATATATAATCAATGTGTGTGTATATATCTATCTATATACATAAATAGATACATATATCCCTATTATGTGTGTATATAATACATATTATATACATAATCTACGTGTAGATATTTTATATATCTGTAGCTATACCTAGTGGTGTTTCTATCATTCCCATCCCCATCTTTTTCTCTATGGTCCAAAACTATGATTTCATTTATATCAGGAACTACCAGTATGAAAGAGGCAGCTAGTGGCACTGGGGTCAAGAAGACCTGAGTTCAAATCCAGCTTCACATACTACTAGCTGTGTGATCCTGGGCAAGTCACTTAACCCTGTTTGCCTCAGTTCCTCATCTATAAAATGATCTGGAGAAGGAAATGTATGTTTGCCAAGAAAATCCCAAATGGGGTCATGAAGGGTTGGTCACAACTGAAAAACAGCAACAATCAGTATGGAAAGTCACAGGTGACATAACCAGTATGTGTCTGAGGCAGGACTTGAACCCAGGTCTTTGTGATCCCAAGGTTAGCCCTGTAATCACTGTACTATGTTGCCTGTCACCTCTCTCTTTGACTCTGTTTCTCTATCTCCTCTGTCTCTCTCTCTCTCTCTCTGTGTCTCTCTGTGTCTCTCTGTGTCTCTCTCTCTCTCTGTCTCTCTCTGTCTCTCTGTCTCTCTCTGTCTCTCTCTCTGTCTCTCTCTGTCTCTCTGTCTCTCTGTCTCTCTCTCTGTCTCTCTGTCTCTCTCTCTCTGTCTCTCTGTCTCTCTCTGTATGTATATTTATACACATTGATTCAAAGGTTGTGTCTATCACTATAGCCATATCTAGAGACACTCCTCTAAATACTAAGCCCTGTGGGATCATAGTAACAACTGACATTTACATGGCCCTTCAGTGTTTGTAAAATGCTTTACATAGCCTAACTCACGGGAGCCTCACAGCAGATCTGTGAGGGGTAGGCATTTACAGGTATTATTAACTCTATTTTTACAGATAAGGAATTAAGTTTCAATAAGGTTCTGTGACTTTTATGAGTCAGAGGTGGGATTTGAACCCAAACCTTTGGACTATTAAATTTCACGTGATACGCACTATACCAGTCTGTAGCTCAAGCACTAGTAAGTAATGGCCAAGAAATCTATTAGCAGGGGTTTGGTTTTGTTTAAATAAGTTTTTATAAATGT
Source organism: Trichosurus vulpecula (assembly GCF_011100635.1). Lineage (NCBI taxonomy): Eukaryota > Metazoa > Chordata > Mammalia > Diprotodontia > Phalangeridae > Trichosurus > Trichosurus vulpecula. The sequence continues at coordinate 178,174,244 of NC_050581.1, forward strand.
CTTCTGGTTTTTTTTTTTTTGCTTCACCATAATGTCCCCCAGTATCCCTCCTTCCCCTCCCAGAAAGCCCTCCCATAACAAACAATATCTTTTAAAGACAAAAAAGGAATCCGCATCATTGATCAGCTCATCGAATAAGTCTAAAATATGTGCATGTAAAACCCTTGTGAGGCCCCACTTCTGCAAAGGGTGGGGGGGCAGGAGGATCTCCTCATACTCTTGGGCCGTGCTTGTTCTTTCCAGCCTGGGTTTCCTTAATGTTTTTTTGAGGGCACGATTTTGTCATATTTGTGGTTTTTAGTGGAGACATTGTGGCATAGGACTGAGTTTCAGTTTCAGCTCCTCAATCAAACAACAAGCATTTTACTGGAGATATGTAGGAAAGACTGAAACTGTTCCTGCCCTCAGGGAGCTTACCTTCTATGTGAATAAGAAACAAGAGCACCTCTAGATATGGACAAAGTAGATGGAAGGCAGAAGTGCCAGGTAGGAGCGGGGGAGGGGAGGGAATCAGGGAAGGCTTCATGGACTTTGAACTGAGCCTTGAAAGAGACTAGGGGTCCTAGGAAGCAGTGGTGGGAAGGGAGTATATTCCAGGCAGGAGGTGGAACATTGTGTATGGGAACAGCAAGAAGGCCAGTGTGTGAGAAGGCAGGAAGGAAATAAGCATTTATTAAGTGCCTACTGTGTGCCAGGCATTGTGCTAAGCTAAGCTCTTTACAAATATTATCTCATTTGAAACTCATTACAACCCTGCAAAAGAAGCGATGTTATAATTACTTTACAGCTGGGGAAACTAAGGCAGACGGAGGTGATGTGACTTCTTCAGGGTTACATGGCTAGTGTCTGAGGCAGGATTCAAACTCTGATCTTCCTAACTCTAGACTCAGGGCTCTAGCCACTGTGCCACCTAGCTGAAGGGGAGTAATGTGTCATAAGGCTAGAAAAGAAGACTGAGGCCAGGTTTGTAATTGGCAAACGAGGTTGTTTGTATTTGATCTTAGAGGTACCAAGCGGCAGCTGGAGTCTGTCAAGGAGGGGAGTGATGTGGTTAGGTTTTTACTTTAGAACAACCACTGGGACATCTGGGTGGAGGATGGATGTCTTGGAGTGGGGAGAGGCAGTTACTCATCTGTGAGAACCTCAGCAAGTCATGGAACCTTTTGGTGACCCTGGCGAGTCTCTCTAAGGCAAAGATGGTCCTGACATTGAAACCACAGTTCTAGATCTCTACATAGATGGTGGCCCCCAAATTTAAGCTATGACAAGCTTTATGATGCCATGGTCCTATCATAAATGAGACCTGGAAAGGACCTCAGAGGTCGGCTGTTCCATCTTCCTCATTTAGTAGATTAAACTGAGTCCTTTGACTGAGGGTTAAAGGATTCACCCAAAGGCATTCAGGTAAAAAGTGAGGTGAGATTTGAACCCAGTTCCTGTGACACTCTAATGCTTTTTCCATTGTACTAAATGTACACATATGTCCATACTCATATATGTGTTGCTAACAATATCTTAGTGCTATCATAATACCTGATCTCACTTTAATCACACCGACCCTCTGAGGTGGGTGATGCAAATAGGATTGTGCCCATTTTCTAGGTGGGACTCAGAGAAACAGAATAGTTGTAATTATAGTAACAATGGCTATATTTAGCTACATTATATACTAAATTATATTACTTAAAGGTTTACAAAGCACATTGTGAGTTAGACCTCATTTTTATCCTCATAGCAACCCTGGGAGGGAGAGGCACTCCTATCATCTCCATTTTATGGATGAGGAAACTGAGGCAGTGATTTGTCCAGATTTGACATAGCTAGCCAGTGTCTGAGGCAGGACTGAACTTCCTGATTCCAAGTCCAGCCAAATCATTGCTCTCCTTAAATGAATGAATTGTCTAGGTTTCCAGGGTGAGCAGATAGCTGAAACTGAGACTCCAGTTCCATCCTCCATCTCCAGCCTGTTACACTGTGCTGCATCAGCTACCCTCTTGTATGTCTTTCTGGGCCATAATTGGGGTTGAACCCCAGTTTATCCTCATTTGGTCACATACTGGATTTTAAATGTTCCTCTGAGTACATTTGCAAGACCTGATCACTAGAGCTGATTCATCAAAAACAGCCTGTTTCAGCCTTCTCTACTTCCATTCTTTGGCAGAAGAATGCCTTAAGAACTCATTGTTGACTTTGAGGGTGTCCCCCCTTCTCTTTTGTTTGCTGAATCCTCCTCCTCCTCCCACATTCTCTGTAGACATTCTCTTTGTTGTTTTACTGTGGAATCCCTCTCCAAATGTGTTATTAAGTAGCCATCTGAACTTAAGCGATTAGTGGGTTTCTTAGGATTGGTTGGACATAGTAGGAAGAAGTTAGCCTTTCACTTGGTTTGTTCCATCTAAGTTCCAAACAAGTAATTTTGTAGCCTACACGTGTTTTCCATAGTAGATCCTCTGAACTTCAGTCTTTTCAGTGTGTGTTGACATTTACCCATCATGCCCACTGAGTGGATGGGAGGTGGGGGTAGATCTGTGTACATTAGTTAGCTTGTGACTACTAAGAATCTTGACAATGTTTTAGGCATTTTCAGCCTCATACACCATGACCATGCAACTATTTTTTTGTTTGTGTGATTTTTGCTAGGACCTGTGACTTAATCCATGTGAGGATGTCCCAAAAACTTATGGGCTGCTTATACACCTCTACCAAAAATCAGAGTTATCTGATGTAATGAAGGGTTAAATGACTTGCCCATTGTCACCAAACCAGTATGCATTTAAGGGCAGGATTTGAACCCCCAGCATCCTGTCTCCAAGGCTGTCCTCTGCCTACCATAAGAGACTTCCTCTGCTCATGCAGTTAATCCTTTTACTAGTTTAAGTGGCATTTAGTAATTAAGGTGTTGAGTAGTTGGAGATGGAGGAGGAAAGAAGGGAAGTGGTCATGAAATATTAAGCCATATTCTGAACAAAGAGCTTTTCCTTTGGTGGCTTTTCATCATGGGAAGACGTCAAGAATGACCATTTGGGTCTTGGTACCTTGTGAAGCATCTGCTGGTGATCAGTCTAAAGGGAGCAGTCCTAACTAGTAGAATGAAGGCTCCTTGAAGGCTGGAACACCTTCGTTTTGTCTTGGTATCCCTGGCACCAAATACAGTAGAGTGGTAGATTTGTAGTTAGGAAAATGTGGGTTCAAATCTGACCTCCAGTCTTTACTAACTTGCTGTGTGACCATGGGCAGATAAATCACTTAGCCTCTCTGAGGCTGAGGCAAACCCCCCTGTCAGACAGTTTTCAATGTGCCTCCGTGGAGGGAGTTCCCACATGGACAGCATCATAGAGCTTTATAATGGATTTGGTATTCTCAATGAAACACCATGTGTCCCCTCTCATCAATGCTTTAAAGTGTTTATTGAATCAGGCTGAAATTGAAGGCACCTGAAACTGAGTTCTTCTTCCATAAGATAAAGTGGCCATCAAGGTATTGGAGAGGGAGGTTACTATTATGGAAAAACTTTCTCATCTCTTTCTACTTTGGGGTTCAGTAGGATACTCTTAGCTGCTCTCTTCACCATTTTGAGTAAAGGAGAAAGATCTCATATGCATAAATGACATGCTTATACAATTTGCACATGGCACAAAGCTGGGAGGGATAGATAACACAATGGGGATGAGGATTCAGAAACACTTTGACAGTCCAGAACATGCAGTCAAATCCAATCAAATTGAAAAGGGCAAATTTAAAATCTCATTAGAGGTTAAAAAAAATCAAGAGGAAGGAAGGAAGGAAGACAACAAGCATTTATTAAGCACCTATTATGTGCCAGGCACCATGCTAAGCATTTTGCATATTCCTTATTTTATCTCCTAACATCTCTGGGAGGAAGAAGAAACTGAGGCAGACAAAGGTTAAGTGATTTGCCCAGGACAAATATATAAATGTAAATATATTTATATAATACACTTATATATTATACAGTATAATATGTAGTATGAATATATAGTATAATATATATTTACATTATATAAATATAAAAGCTGTATAAATACAAATTGTAAATGTAATATAAATCATTATATATAACATAATATATAAAACTGTATGATTATGTAAATATAAATCAAAGGCCAGAATTATACTGAGTTCTCCCTGACCCCAAGTCCAAGGCTCTATCAACTCTGCCCCCTAAATGCCTCAAAAAACAAAGTGGATGGGGGCTTTTCTGGATGGCAATTTGAAAGAGATCTGAGGGTTTTAGTGGACTACAAGCTCACTATGAATGACAGCCAAGAAAGCCCATGGAATCCTAACCTGCTCTGGTGATCATCCTCAACTTTGGTCAGAAACATGTCCATAGATCCATAGTATTTCGTTCTCTTTTGGTCACCATGTTTTAGGAATAGCATTGATAAGCTGGAATGCCCACCCTCAAGATCATACCATATAAGGACCTCTTGAAGGGACTGGGTATATTTAGCCTGGAGAAGAGATGATGCAGGGAGGGCCCAGTTGTTGTCTTCAAGTGTCTGAAGGGCCATCACTTGAAAGGGGGGTTGGAATGGGCTTCCCCAGACACCCCTTTCTTGGGGATCTTCAAGAAAGGGACATTTGACAACTTGGTGCATATGTTAGGGGGAAGGATGTTGTATCCCTTCTGGTTGCTTCTTCCTTCTGGTACAATCTGAACTTTTCTGAGGCCCTTTCAACTCTCCTTTCATTTGAAAACAAATTCATCTAAAGCTGATGTGTTTTTCCAACATACTATTCATCATTCTGACTGGTAGAGGGCCTGTAATTTACAATAACTAAGGATTCCTGGCTCTTAGGTCACAAGGCATTTTTACTGCCCTGCCTCAAGGGAACTCAGTTAAATTTTGATCAGTCTTAGGAAGGTTTACAATAATTAACTTCTCGGCTATTAAAGGGAGCATTCGTATCTCCTAAGCTAAGATGATTGTTATCAAAGAATAGGTTAATGAGTTGAAAGAGAGGGTCCAGTTGTCCATAGGGATTGTTCTCCAAAATTAGGTTAACTTAAAACATTCATACTAACAAATTAAGAAAGACTGCTTAAGAATCTTGGCTGGGAAGCAACTGTGTGTGTGTGTACACCATTCTTGTTTTGGTTATCAGAAATTCAATTCAATTTAACAAGCATTCATTCAGCATCTGTTTTCTGAAAGGCGCTGGCGACATCAACACAAAATGGAAACAGTCTCTGCCCTCATGGGGCTTATATTCTATTGGGGGAAACAACAAGCACACAGATAGGGAAATACAAGTTAATTTGGGGATGGGGGTTGGGGGAGCACTAATGGATTATAGGGCAGGTCAAGAAAATCTTCTTCAAGAGGCTGCAACTTAGCCGAGGGCCTTCTAGGGCCTTCTAAGAGGCAGCGGGGAGTAAGAAGGGCATTCCAGGCATAGGGACAACCAATGAAAATGCATGGAGGTAGGAAACAAAAGTGAATCAAGGTAAATTTATTAAGTAGTACAAGTGATGTATCCTAAAGAAAAAGTTAATGTAAAGTAGACAATTATTTTTTAGGGCAGTCACAGAAATTTAAATTAAACGTGAGTAGTTTACCAGATTATATATTGGACTGGGAATCAGGAGAACCAAATAGTAATCGCTGCTCTGCTGGCTCCTGAGTGACCCTCAGCAAGTCATTCCCCTTCCCAATACCTCAGTTTCCTAATCTGTAAAATGGGGGAGTTGGGGCATACTTCCTCCCACAAGAAAAACTTGAATTCATGAATATCTTGAAGGACCAAGTTATGTCCATTGGTGCGATGCATTTTTATCCTCCAGGCAAAAACAATAGAGATAATATGATGAAAATGGTTATTGTGATATAAAACTGAAACATCAGCTTGTAATTATTTATATTTTGAGTACATCTACATAGATAGGAGAAAGAACGTATTTATTATCAAATAGATTTCCTTATCAATGTGCCTGGTCCTCCTAGTGTTAAAAGTCTCTCCTATCTCCTAGCACTGACATTCTGTGATTCTAGAGTAACTTATGTTTGGTGGTCAGATTGCCTTCATCTTCCTGGTGATGCAGCCATTCTGTTAGGAGAACCAAGTCCCAGGTTGCACTAGAAGGTTAGGAGCCTCTTTACCTAGAACTGGAAAAATAGGCAGTGACTTGGAACATGTGAAACAGTCAGGACATTCTTGAACTTGCTTACGTATCTATACAAAAGTTTAAAATAGAAAGATACTGCCACTACTTCTACTTTTACTGCTACTAATAATAATATTGATAACAACCACTAGCTTTTCTATGCTGCCTGCTTTTGCCAGACACTGTGTTCAGCACGTTATAAATATTATCTTATTTGATCCGCAAAATAATTGTGGGAGGTACATGTTATTATCATCCCCATTTTCACAGTTGAGAAAGCTTAGAAAAACAGGTTAAGTGACTTGCTCAAGGTCACACACCTAGTAAGTGTCTGAAACTAGTTTTGAACTCAGAGCCTTCTGATCCTAGACCCAGAGCTCTATTATGCCACCTAGCAACCAATGAATAAATTCATCTCTTATCCTGATTTTGCTTCCTGACTACCTGGAGTTTGCCTCCTGATACCCATTACAAATTAAAGAGCTGTAATGGGACTTTGTTTTTTGTTTTTTTTTTTTGTTTTTTTTGCTGATCAATAACTCAAGATCTGGATTTGAATCCAGTCCCTCCTGACTCCAAGCCCATCCAAGCTATTTGTTACACCTGTAATGTCTGTAATGCAACTCAGAATTGCTGGCCTCCAAATAGAGCTTAAAGGCTTGCAAAACACTTTGAAAACATTTTCTTCTTTGAAAGAACTCACACACGTGAGTTGCAATAGGGATCAGAATGCTGGTTTAGAAGGCAAATTTCAGGTGATTAATAAGAAAAACCAGGCCCTATAAAGTTCTGTTGAGCAAGAGTCCAAAAAGAAAAAGAAAAATTTTCTGTTTTTAAATTTGCTAGCATGCACCAGTAAGGAGATCCCTAGGAATTCTTTCCTAAGGGGTTTGGGAGGGGTCAATGCCACTTGAAAGAGAGTTTGGCCTGTGAGGCATTTGGTATGGTGGCTTTAGAGAGAGGCACTATGGTGAATGGACCTGCAAATGGCAGCCTAGGGTGAGAATGTAAGCTCCTTGAGGGTAAGGATTATTTCATTTCTTGTACTTATATCTTCAGTGCCTAGCACTATGCCTGGAACATAGGAGACCGTTCATAAGTACTTGTCGATTGATCAATTGGTGGAGTGGAGGCATGCTGCTGTAAGCACACGCCTTTCCCTGGAAGAAGCCCCCTCTTTTTCTGTGCCTGGGACAACATCCCAGTCTCTCTGCCCTGAGTTAGGACATTGCTTCTCAGGTATGTCTGCCCAGCACTCCTCCCCACCCCCAATATTGAGTAATAAGTATGACATAGGGTTTCATCTTACCTTCATGTGAGAGTAAGATTTTCTTGTGAAATCCATTCTAGCGACACTATGGGCAGGATGACATATGCAAGAGTCTTATCATAGGAGTCATTGTACCATCCCCCGAGAGACCATCATTCCAGGAGAATTACAGGGGGGTAGTTTTCATTTTAGTAGAACACAACCCTTTAACTTTGAACCTTTTAAGCATTCTTCTTACTAATGTTTACTTATCATTCTATTGACAAATAGATTTTGTAGATGTGCTAAACGTTGGCAAATTTTCCCTCATCTCCAGTAGTTATCTTTATTTATGTACCTATATGTGCCTGAGTGTGTGTGTGTGTGTGTGTGTGTGTGTGTGTAAGCTAAGTGCACATTCTTTCAGCCCCTTGTAGAATGTAAGCTTCTTGAAGGCAGGGGCCAGTTTTTGGTTTTTGTCTTATAATCCCCAGAAGGTTCTGTAGTGCCTCACAGACATAGCCAAATGCTTTATAAATAAATGTTTGTTGAATTGAATTAAAGTGTTATTAGCTTACTAGTAATTAGCTGGGGCATAGAGTAGATGAATATGATTCTGGTTCATCCAAAAAAAGTACACTTAATGATGCTGAAGCCTGCTGTGTGCGAGAATATTGCTTCAGCTTTTATTAGAGAACCAACATGATTTCTGCTTTGTCATACCTCATAAGACACAGGAGAAAATGTCTTTGTTACACAGATTACTCGTGAATGAAATGACTTCTTGGTAATGTGTGCTGACATGCTTTATTGCGTGCTGATGACTGGAGCGTCTTTTTATGATTCTTCCCTTCATTTCTTCAATTTTATTACTCAGATACATGAGCCTCATTTTATATCAGCATGCTTATTAATCCAGAGTTTTCCTAGGGCCAACGACCCCTCTCTTTCATAGGTACATAACTACATTTGTTCTTAGCGGTCCAAAAGACTTAACACATGTACAGTGTCCTGAACACTTTAGAGAGGGGTTCATAATCTGGGATCTGTAAGCTTTTTTTCTTTTTCTTTTCAGTATTTGGATATCTATTTCAATATTCCTTTGTAATTTTATGTAAATTACTTTATGCTTCTAAAGCATGATTCAGAGAAGGAGTCCCTAGCTTCATTAGATTTCCAAGGAGGTCCATTATGTAAAAAAGGTTAAGAGCTTCTGGTCTGCATAGATTTCCTTCCAAATGAAATTCCAGAGTCATAGAGTTGGAAGGGACCCCTAGGGTCATCTCATCCAACCCATGACCCTGAACATTGACAGTTTAAAGGCATGTCTGTCATTAAGTGCTTACTCTGTACCAGGAGATACAAACAAAGTCAAACATAGACCCTGACCTCAAGAAACTTACATTCCAATGAGGGAGCATAATGTATAAATATCTAGGCCATACAAGATATACATATATATATACACACACACACACACATATATATGTATATATACGTGTGTGTATGTGTGTGTGTATGTGTGTGTGTATACATATATACACACATATATATATATAGTAGATAGAAAGGAAACTGCTAGACCTGGGACCTGGGAGAGTTCTAGATAGATTTGATTTGATTTTATGTTGTAGTTCAGTCATTTCAAACTCTTCATGACCCCATTTGGGGTTTTCTTGGCAAAGATACTGGAGTGGTTTGCCATTTTCTTCTCTAGCTCATTTTACAGATGAGGAAACTGAGGCAAACAGGGTGAAGTGACTCACCCAGGGTCACACAGTTAGTAAGTGTCTGAGGCCAGAGTTGAAATCAGGAAGATGAGTCTTCCTGACTCCAGGCCTGGATAGAGTTCTAGATAAATAGAGCTGATCTGGTACTGTTTCTCCATGGCACTATTCTGTGTACTCTGTGAGTTTACTGATAGTTGCTGAAGTGCTAACTGTAATAATCCAATTAAATAAATTCTGAGGCATCAAATCTCCATAGTCCTGCTCTCACAAGAGTAGATATTGTTTTCAATTTTCTATAGCTCTTTTGTATTGTTCATTAGCCTACTTCCGATCATCTTATTTAGGCCTCTTTACATTGTACCTAATTGGTTATCCAAAACAGAGCATCTGCCATGTTCTGCTCATTATTTTTCAGGCCTCGGTGGCCCAGTTATTGACCTCCACTCTTTCTATATTGGAGAACAGTGAGAGGAGAAAGCAGCAAGCCCAGTCAAGCTTCTAGCTGAAAAGATTCATACTCGATTTACCCCTCAAGCTCAAGCTTGATTCTTTAATAACTGAAGTGAGCATTCATGTAAACTGCTCCCTGCGGCTAATTAAAAGTTACCAGTTAATTAGGTATTCCAGATTCCAAAATGTTTGTTTGGAAGTCAACAGTTTGGAATTTGGAGCTCACTTTCCCTTCGTAATCATGTTATAAATTATATTTAGGTTTGAAGATAGCTCCTGTTTTATTAATTTATAATATAGTAAGGGTAGTATTAAAATAACTAATTATTATACAAAAGGATGCCTTCGCAGAAAAATGCCTCTCAGAATTTTAATTTGAAATACCAGTATTAATTTGATAAAGATGATGACTGAATTTCTTCAAGCAAAATCACTGCCATGATGGAGGGCTCTGTTTGGGAAGTCTTTGGACTGGTGGCGATTCCCTCACCCCCAGACACTTGCTAGATCACTGTGTGACCTCAGCAAATTATTTAACTTCTGTCTGCCTCAGTTGCCTTCACTGCAAAATGGTGATAATGGCATCTACCTCATGGAATTGTTATGAGAATCAAAGAAAAAATATTTTAAAGTGCTTCTGGTATGTAGTAAGCACCTAATAAATACATATGCCTTTTTCTGACAAGTATTTATGAAGCACCTATATTTGAGGCAGCATGGCACAGGAGGGGTTGCCATAAAGGCGGAGGGTAGAGGAAAAGTAAGGACCTTCCTATTTTAAGTAATTGTTTTTGCTAATGTCATGCTTAATTCAGTATTTTGGTTTTGGGTTTTTTTTTTTTGATGCTCCTGAAGGATGGGTGGCAAATGCTGTCAGTGCCTTCTCAATTTCGCACCTTGGAGCAGAGTCCCCTTGGCCCTGTCCTTCTTGGCTCTTCAGTGATCTTATCAGCCCAGTGTATGTAGCACCCATAGTTCCCATGAGGAAGGAAATAAGAGTTGAACCATAGCATTTTTATGAAGTACCCAATGTAGTCCTTCATAGGAAAAGGATCTCAGCTGAAATGTTATCTACAGCATCTCTTTTCCTGCAGAACATAAACATGGCGGCAGAAGGAAGAAAACCCACACGAGAAAATGGCAAGACCGGGGCATGCTATCGGATGATGTGGAGATATTAAAAAGCAGCTTGGCAGCAAAACCATTTTCCCCTCATGGTAACAAGACTGAGAGCATGAGTGGGAGAAAGAGCCACAGGAGGACGAAACGGTTTTTATCGTATCCTCGGTTTGTGGAAGTGATGGTGGTTGCAGATAGCAGAATGGTTGCCTATCACGGAGCAAATCTGCAACACTACATTTTAACCTTAATGTCAATAGTAAGTATGGGGAATGAGGTAATTCAAGTCATCCATTGTGGCCTTTGGGGAGGAGGCATGGAGCTATGTTCAGCAGGCATGTCCGTAGCTTAACCGCGTCAGGAAAGTAATTGGACGAAACTTGACACTATTCGTTGAGCAAGAGTTCCAGGCAGTTCCACTCTCAGATATAAATGGCAGCCAGCCAAATCTGGCTGAAGGAGCTCTCCTTTCCCCTTTGCTTCTGCTGGGCTTCCTTTCTTTTCTCCCTCCCTCCTGCTAATCCCACCCCCTCCCCATCCCTCGATGCCCTCTTTTCCCTCCCTATGAGACAAGTTCCATCCCTCCTTCTCACTGTAGCACCAGGCATAGTCTGGTGGGATTCTGCAATGGTGGAATTCTCAGGAGGGTGGAGAAAAGAGAAGAGGAGAAGGGGAAATCTGAAACCCCTGTTTTTACCCCCTCGAGTTTGAAGAGACACTAGAAGTCACATACTCCAATCTCTACACTTTATATAGGAGGAAACTAAGTCCCAGAGATATCAAATTATTTGTCCAACGTGACACAGTTAGTAAGTGGCAGAACCAGGATTTGAACCCACATCATCCATGTGCAAACCTAGTACTTCTTTTGTTACACCATTACACCACTCTACCACTCAGTTTCTGGAAGGTCTCTTATTCCTCCAGTGGCCTCCAGAGAGCTCCTTTTCTCACTCCTCACTGGTACCCTCTGTCCTTCCTGGCTCCTTGCCCTAGAACCCAAACACCTGAGTTCCTCACCCAATTCTTCCCCTTCCCTGTGTTAGAGCCCTAACTGAAGTCCTTCCATGCCCTCACCCTAGAATCTGATCACCTAAGTCCCTTACTTCAGTTTCCTGCATGTAGCCCTTAACCCTATATGAAGCCCTTCTGTCTGCGCCTCCCCTCTCCCCTGCTAGAATCCCTGGCCCACACCATACAAGGTACTCCTGGTATCTGGCACCCAGGAAACATCTCCTTGCACCAATTCAGGAAAGTGTTTCTGGTATTCCAAATTGGAATTAATTCTGATAGCATTTTCCCATGAAAGTATCCATCTGTATGGTAGTTGCTACAATGCTATCCTTAATACATTATAAATTAGCAAGACTTTTGGGAGCTCTCTTCAAACCTAAATATAATTTATAACATGACCACTAAAGGAAAATAAGTTCCAAATTCCAAAGCTGACTTCCAAACAAACATTTTGGAATGTGTCTCCTTCAACTGGGAGCCACCCATGCTTTGATTCTAATAGAGTGACATGGGCTGGAAATACAACCCATGGAATCTTCTCTTTGGGGGCTACCCGGTGTTATAACTGAGCACTCTAGAAGCAGTAGCTCTAAATCCAGAATTCAGGAGGTAGACAGTGAGGACTGGAGATTGGCCATGAGCACAGAGGTCAACAGCAGCAGCAGCTGTAGTAGCAGTAACATTGATTATAATGGCTAACATTTACATGGTGCTTTAAGGTTTATAAAATGCTTTAAATACATTATCTCATGCAAGTGGTAAAGAATGAAATCCTGAAGCGTAAGGTTCCTCCTATTAGAGAGTTAAATCTTCATATAATCCTCTTTTTTGATTTTTCCGGTCTTTGGAAATGGTTACATTTTAAAATAATTTTCTAGTTATAAAAAAATGAAGAGTTTTTAAATGAGGGGGAAATGCTTAATTTAAGACACCAAGTCAATCCTTTGATTCTGTGGAGAAATCTTACGTATAGGTAGAAACTCCCTGGGGTTTGGACTAGCTGTGTTATTTGTAATTCATTTTGACCTAAACTATATTTATGATGAGATGAAGCTAAAAATTGAAAAACCTGCTTCTTCTCCTGGGAACAGCGATTGCTGTCTCCACACACTTCTCATGTGCATTCTCATTGGTGTTTATATTGTATCTGTCCAGGAGAACATAAATTCTATGAGGGCATTATTTTATCTTTGTGTTCCAGTGGCTAATACATGGAGGGTAAATGCTATTGGATAGGATAAGAGATGAATTTATTCATTGGTTGCTAAAAGGTCAGAAGTAACTTTAACAATTTCTCTTGGTTACAGGTAGCCTCTATCTATAAAGACCCAAGTATTGGAAATTTAATTAATATTGTTATTGTGAACTTAGTCGTCATTCATAATGAGCAGGTAATAAAGTATTTTTTTTCCTATCTGTATTCAAAATGGTGTGGTTACAGTAAGTGTTGTTACAACCGACTGATGTGGAATTCTCATATATTTCTGTGATCAGGAAGGGCCCGCCATATCTTTTAATGCCCAAACAACATTAAAAAACTTTTGCCAATGGCAGCATTCGAAAAACTATCCTGGTGGAATCCAGCATGACACAGCTGTCCTTGTCACAAGGTATGCCAATGTCCTTATTTTTGTACTTGTCGGTTTTTCATCCATGTGTAGGGAGTGTGAGGACAGAGCCTGAGACCATAGCAGATGCCTCCAGAGGGAAAATGATGACCTCTGAAACTGGATGGGAAAAAAAGAAAGCAATTTTCATAAGCTGTAGGGGTCAAGAAACTTCAGCACTAGAATCAGGCTCTCCAGAGGATTATGAAATCTCCTTCCTTGTAAAGATTTAAAAATAAGATAGCCACCTTCTTTCTGACACTTGAGGAAATCCTGGCTAAGAGGATGAGTGAGCTCTGATGTTCCTTTTAGGCCCAGATTAGTGGAGCCCAAACTTTTTGTTGTTTTTGCAAAGTTTCTTGTTGAATTTCTTAATGCCTTCCCTTCTTAAAAAAATGATTTTGGTTGCCTCAAAGACCTTTTAAAAAACTTGTACTGTCATTGATTTTTCTTCAGTATTAAAGCATCACGTCTTTTTTGTTTTCAGGCAGGATATTTGCAGAGCTCATGACAAATGTGATACTTTAGGTAAGTCTAATGTTTTTATCCCTTGAGATTTGAAAGATTTTTCCATGCATTTTGCGGGGGGAGGGGAGCTCATTGTGGAGTGTGTTTGAAGTCATCTGTCATGTAAAGATTTACAGCAAGAATCTTCTCCTTGCTTTTCTAGGTCTTGCTGAACTGGGAACTGTCTGTGATCCGTATCGAAGTTGTTCAATTAGTGAAGACAATGGATTAAGTACTGCTTTTACCATAGCACATGAACTTGGCCATGTGTATGCTTTCTTTCAATCTATTTAAGTTTATTGTATAACCACTTGGCTGATACCCAGAATTAACTGAGCCATCTATAGAGTATATGGTGTTCATTCTGGAGTATTATGGAGTATGCTGAATTGAGGAGCTGGTATAAGGAAAGAATATTTTGTTTTCTCATTTAAAGTCCCTGGGCCTCGGCAAAATGAGGGAGTTGGACAAGATGGTGTCTAGGCCTTTTCTAGTTCTAGCTCAGTGATCCAATATGTAACATTGGACAGATCACATCACCTTTCTTGGCCTGAATTTCCTCTTTGTAATAAGAGGGGGTCAGAATAGAGAACATTCAAGACTCCCGGTTCCACAAGTATGAGTCTATGGATGTTGCTTCATCTAGTTTCAGCCTATTTGAATCTTTGGCTTGGCCACACCATTTTGAAAACTCCAGTAGCCCCTTTCCCCTCTCATTTAATTGAAAATGAACTTATAGGGTTATAGATCAAGAGATCGAAGGGACCTGAGAAGCCTCATTTTATCCAATGGGACCTTCCTCCTCTCTCCACCACAGCCAAGCCCTTATCACCGTATTTTAGAGAGTTACCATGTGGCGTGTTAAATGGCCTCTTTCTATACGTAGGAAAGACAAGTCCTGTGACATCTCTTGTAACTGTCCAACTATTCAGATAAAAATATCTGATAACTGATAATGCTTTACTAATGATGCAATAAAGCAAAAACAGTAGATAGCATAATAGCATACTAATAATTAGGAACTTTCCCAAAGTGTCATTCATTATTTCATAATTATCTAAATGTGGTTGGTCCCCCCTGAAATCAGCTTTCATTATTAATCATTATAAATTATTAAATATTCATGTTAAATAATTTAAATAGTATTTTTAAAGTTAATATTTCATTAATGCTTTACAAACTTCATTATCACCTCCCCTGCCACCAAGAATCCTTGAAAAAAGTGAAAAATGAAAACACACCAACATAGATCTAATCAAGTATGCCTCATTCTGCACTTGTAGCCCACCACCTTGCTGCCAGGAGAAGGGAAATCTGTTTCATTGTGAGTCCTGTGAAATCAGGCGTGGCTGTTGTATTGATCAGGGTTAGGGGTAGTACCATTCTCCAAAGACACTGTGTGCTTCATAATAGCAAAAACTTTAATTATCCCCCCAACATATCCATTAAAAAAAGTTTTCTTTTGAAGCTTCTTATGAGTGACATTCACCTGATTTTTATTTCTCATTTCTCTCCAGTGCAGTGATGGAATTATGGGTCTAGTTGTGTGTTTGTATTTTAATTGCATTTACAATAGATTTCATCAGAGAGTTGTTGATCTTCGGTTATATATAATTTTGTGTTAGGTGTGAGGACTTTAGCAAGGAGAGGATTAAGTATATATTTTTTTATTCATTGAATCTGAAAGACCTTTATTAAGTGCTTCCTATTTGTAGTGCACTGTGGATGATATCCATATGTATAAAACGTTGGTCCAGTCTTCTAGGAGACTTTGAAGAGAGGCAAGGGAACAAGCATTTATTAAGCACCTACTGTGTGCCAGGCATCGTGCTAAGTGCTTTATGTATATTATCTCATTTGATCCTTTGAAGGGAGAAAAAAACATGGAGGCAAGTGATGACTATGCCAAGTGGTATAAACACGTGTAGGATGGGATTGTACAGTAAGGGGTCATGGTGGTGAGGGAAATATCTCTTTTGGGTTGAGTTGGTTCCATTTAAACATCAACCCAAGGAGCATGTCTTTAGTATTGCTTTGTGTAGGAGTTTGGATCAGAGCTAAGCCTTGATGGAGAGCTAGGTTCCCTGAGGGAGGACTTTTCAGTAAGGTCAGCCTGGACCATGTTTGATAGGCAGAGATGAGACCAGCTTGCCTGGTTCCTAAAAGGGACTAACATGTTCTTTTTCTTCACTTGATTTTGAATTGGCAGCTAGATACAGCTCAAATCCCTGTCTTTAGTGGAATTCAACTTATTCATTTACTGTGGAAGTCAATAAAACCCTCTTTCAGCTAATTTATTAAATTCATACATCATTGAAAATGAGAGGAGACATCATCATGACGAATTTACCAGACGTATTTAGGAAAATCAGTGGATGCACCTTAGTCAGTCAGTCAGTATCCACTCATGAAAACTCCACTCTGTGCTAAGCACAAAGACAAAAACAAAAATCCCTGCCCTGAAGGAGCTTATATTCTGTAGGTGGAGACAACAGTGGAGGCACTTTGACTCAGAAGAATGGGTTCTGATGTATTTCCTAGGCTTATCGACTTTGGTCAAGGATTTGTTCCTCAATTTTTCCACCTGTAAAATAGGAATAATTCTTGCCCTGAATATCTCAGAGGAATGTTGTAGAGGTAAAATTAAATGATATAGTTTATGTATTATTGAATAACATACTTTATATTGTAGAATATAAATGGAATCTGGGTATTCTATAATATACAAGATATAGCATACATGTAGAATATATTTTATATTCTAGAATAATAATGCTAATAGAATGAGAGGAAGCATGGAATAGCACTAGATAGAAAGCCAGTCTTAGAGTTAATGTGCAATAACAATGATGGTGATATTGGGCTGGCCCGTTAAGTTTTACATCCATTATCTCATTTGAATAACTGAGTGAAGTAGGGAGACCTAAGTATTATTATTTAGGTTTTGTAGATGGGCAAACAGGCCCAGAGATATTAATTGACTTGCCTGTGGTCACACAGCCCTAGTAAGTATCAGTGGCAAGAATTCAACCAGGTTCATATACTGACTTGGTGACCCTGGGTATGTCACTTAACCCTCTTAGTCCCCATTGGGCTGTCAGTCACGTTTGAGCTGTCAGGAGCTAGCCCTCAAATGTAGGAAATCACAAATCTGAACCTCCCCCTTTGGGGAAAAATAGAATACTTAAATTATAACAATTTAAAATTATAATACATATATAAATTATAACCCTTGGAAAGGATGGTATAAAATCCAAATTGTTATTCTTGCTGTTTTTGTTGGGTTTTTGACTTATTGTAAAAATCAATGGCCAGAGAATAAGGAGGCCTGGATTCTGGCTTCCCCTGTGCTATTAACTTGCTTTGTGACATTTGTAAAGTCACTTCCTTTCTTAGGGGTCTCCATTTGCTGCCTTCTAGAATAAGCTTCCTTCCAGCCCTGAGAATGCACAATGCTGAAATATTTAGCTTTATTTAGCTGGCTCAGGGGACAAAGAAAATCATTTCAACAAAAATGGTACTTTTGGTTGATCAACCAGCTTTACCAGGGAACTAGTTAAATGTTGTCTGAGTGCCCCTCCTGTGCACATAATTATCAGACTACGTTCATTGAGTGCCCCCCAGGGTGCTTTAAAAACAACTCTTGTTATTACATGTATTATCTATATTGTGCAAATGAGAATTAATGCCATATCATTGGCATCTGATGGAAGATACAGGCTCTGTCTACATGACATCAAAATAATTTGTTGATTTGGTCTCCTTGGGAGTGGGAGTGGAGTGAATTTGAGGAACTGACTTCACAACATTTTGTCGACAACAAAATCCAGTCATTTGGGTTTGGATGTTTGTCCTATATTGTGCCAACACTTGACCATGACCAGGAATCTGGCATGATCATGTGCAAGAATCTTAACTATTAAGGATACCTCATAATCCAGTGATCTTTTAGTTAGAATATAACATGAAGTCATTTTGGGGCAGCATCAGATCAGGGTTGAGGTCCAAAGGATAGTGCCAGAGGGCTTAGCTTGACTTTGTAGGATTATAGAATGAGAGCTGAAAGTCAGCTTAGAGATCCTCATCTAGTCCCAGAGGACACTGAAGCCCAGAGAAGGTAAAAGACTTGCTCACCATCATACAGCAAGTAATTATTTGAGGAACAATTCGAACCCAGGTTGGTCCAACCTATACCACGTTGTCCCACTCTTTTCAGCCATTAAATAATAGACTAAGGTTTCCCTAGGAATTTGATACATACCTAAGTTGGCAGGTTCAGAACTAAAGAAATGGGCAAGAATTATAATTAGCCCAAAGCTTTTTAATGTCTGTTGCTAACCTTCTCTCAGATTCCCTTCTATTGTTTGCTAAATAAAATTTTAGCTCTTATATTTTTTTAAGAATACCTCCTAAGTTTAACCAGCACAAATCAGTTTTTCCATCTCACCCAGAAATCGCTGAAGTCTTTTTACACACACACACACACACACACACCCCAAAACGCTTTGGGGCAGTGAATTCTCGTGATGGGCTTCTCTCCCAACTTTCACTTGTTTGTAGGAGGCAGGTCCTAACACTTCAATGTGACTTACTTGTTTCTAGATTCTCTCTCCATTGGTAGATGGGAGCAAATTCTCCCAAAGGAATCTGCCTTTAGTGTACCTCCCACACACTCACTAGGTCCTGTGATTAGGGACAGACCTGAGCCCAACACGTCCACAACCCCATGTGTCAGCTGCCCCGCAGGCCTCTTTCCCCTCCTCCTGACCACCCTATTTTCAGGAATGTCACCACCATTCTGTGAGTCCCTGAGGCTTCACAGGATGCCTCTGACTCGTCCTCCTCCTCTCAAGTCCCTCACATCACCAGAGACTGTCAATTCTACATTTGCACTGTTTCTTGTTTATCATAGATCATAGAGTTAGTGCTGGTGGGGACTGTAGGTCATTGATTCCAACCTACTTCATTTTACAGAGAAAGATCCTGAAGAGGAAACTGAGGCTCAGAAAAGGTTAAGTGACTTATCCAGGGTAACTCAGCTAGGTCGTGACTGAAGTCCAAACCTAGTACCCTGGAGTCTCCACTCTACCATTTCTGCTGCCCCAAGAGCTTTCACACCTCCTCAGCTTTCTCCTTTCAATCTATCCTACCCACTGATCCTAGAGCCATCCTCCAAAACCGTAGCTCTGATCAGCTCAGCCTCTTGCATTAAAACAAAACAACACAAAATACCTTCAGCTCAAGTCCATATTGCTTAACATGGCATTAAAAACCTGCAACAACCTCCTGGTCCTCCAAATACTCATCTCTTCATGAACCCCCCACTCCAGGCAAAGTAGATTCTGCCTTGGGTTCCTCTGCCTCTTTGTCTTCATCTAAGGTTTTCCTGCCATCTGGCATGTCTATCTCTTAGTTCTCTGCCTATTGAAATTCTTCACACTTAAACATCTCCAATGCCACTCCCTCCATGAAACCTTCCCTGACTTATACCAACAAGAAGCCCTGTTTCCCTTTTTAATTTCTACTTTATCTTCTGTTACAGTTGGTTGTAGCTTCTCTCCCCTACTCTATCCAGAAATTCACTGGCTCCAGCCATGGGCAGCTGGTTCATTTTTTTAATCCCCCATAGTACCTAAAGGACATTTGTACACAGTTGGCCCTCAGTATATGTTTGCTGGGTCAATAAAAGCGGCACAATATCTATCCTCTCCATCCAATGGACAGTTGACTCAAGAAACTAGTCTATGGATCGTGAGATTATTGTAAGCCTTTCTTTAGGTTGAGAAACATCAAATCATTTTTTTCATTTTCCTCTTAATTAAGCCTTTTGATCTTCCTTGCCTCTCAGAACTATAAGATTCTTTAGGGCAAAGACTGGTCCCAACACATAGTATAATGTCTTGAACCCAGTAGGTTCTTGATACGTACTTATTTGGGTGCCTTGCACTTAGTAGAAGCTTCACAAAAGCTCATTAAATTGTCTTCATAGGTGTTTAATAAAGGCTTACTTATTGGATTGCGTTGTTCCTTAATATTTAATAAAGTCTTGTTGGATTGGCTTGGACATCACTGTATCTTGGACATAATAATCACTTTAAAAGTCTAGTTCATTTGGCTTGTATCTCTAACACCTGGTACAGTGCCTGGCATATAGTAGAAACTTATTAAAGTCTTGGTGGCTTGGCCCAGCACATAGTAGACACTTAATAAATGTACATTGGATTTGACTGGACTTTTCACTGGGCTGTGTAGGGATGGAGGTTTGCTTACTATAAGGGTCATCTATCTCCATGACTGGAGGTATTTTGTCAACCTGCTGAATAAGAGGGGGAATGACAAATGCTGTGATGGTGTCACTTGATGCAAAAATTATTTCAAGTCCTGGATTCAATCCACTGAGAGACAGAATAACTTTGACAGCAAACACTTGCCTGACCCTAGGATGCCAAATTCAAGACTCTCTAAGCTGACCTCACCCTGACCCCAAGCTCAGTAGGAGCTCTGATCAGAGTATTGGGGACCCAACTGCTGAAAGGTTCAGGACCACTACCAGTCTGAACATTTCTGCTTCACCAGTGCTTGGCCTAACATGGCACTATGGTGGGTATTCCAAGATTGTAGGAAGAGAGTGTGAGGTGCCCAAACAAACAAACCTCTCTTTGGCTATCCCACTTTAATGATGTGTGATGGAGAGTCAGCATAGCATGGGGAATAGAGGCCAGGCTTGGCATGAGGAAGACCTGGGTTCAAGTCTTGCCTCTGATGCATACTGGCTGTGTGACCATGGGCAAGCCATTTAAATTCTCAATGCCCTAGGTGGCTCTTAAAAGACTCACTAATCTGCATTGGGGGTAGAGGAAATTCTCATATCCTGACTATAACGCCCCACCTTCCAAATTTTTTTCTCTGCTAAGTCAGATTCTAATAAGTAATGCTTATTGGATCATTTTTTTCCAGTTGGACAAGTACTTTATTAAGGCATCATATTGATGTGAACTGGGGTGATCTGAAGGTTGTCAACTTTCTTTTCATTATTTTGCTCCGTAGATTTAACATGCCTCATGATGACAACAATAAATGTAAAGAAGAAGGAGTTAAAAGTCCACAGCATGTCATGGCACCAACGTTGAATGTCTATACCAACCCCTGGATGTGGTCTAAGTGTAGCCGGAAGTACATTACAGAGTTCTTGGAGTAAGAGATACCCTGAAATTTTCTACAACCCACTAGCAGAGGTCACACACAGAGTGGCCTGATGGTGAAAGATCAGAAGTGGAGCAAGCCAAGATTTTGATTTATTTTCTTTCATTTCTGTCCCTTAGAGGGAGAAAAAAACCTTCTCTGGCAGCCATGCCGAGAGATCTTGACCAGAACCTGAAAGATAACAGACTGGTCCTAAAGGAGATTAAAATAGAAGATAAAAGCCATTGGCTGAGCTCTGATCCTCTTTTCAGTTCTCAATTGGGAATGCATCGGTGGAGACTGGTTGGGGCTTGAAGGGGGAAATGGCTTTTTACTTCACCAAAGGGAGCAAATGTTTGCATTGGCCTAGGGACTCATCTGGATTAGTAGGAAAAGTTGTAGGGAATGTGTCTCAATGCAGGTGGTGTGGGCTGGTGAAAATGGCTTCAGAGCCACTTTTTTCTTTTCAAGCTTCCTGCAAGGCTGCCCCCAGATCCAATTACATTGCACAATCTCCCTCTGCACCAGATTTATGGCTGTTATCTCCCTGAGGCACAGAGGTTAAGTGATTTTCCTGAGGTCACGCAATGAACATCCCCATAGCCCTAGCACAGGACAGAAACCTGATTCATCAAAATTTACCAGCATGAATTTTTTGGGTATAGATACTTAAATCCTTTTGATAAAAACAAAACAGTTTTCTGTTTTGTTTTGTTTTTTACAATTAGTGTTGACTGGGGCTCTAGAAAATTTTCATGAGTATAGCTTCTATTTCTATACATAAACTTAAAAAAATATGATATGTGAGGTAATATCCATTTTATTATATACATGTATAAAAATTATATGACATAAGATATTATATAGATGTAAATAAAACACATATGTACATAATATATATATTTATGATATGTGTATATACATACATATATAGATACCTAAATTTACTAGCTCTCCATCCTCATTCATTATTTCATTCACTTCATTCAACAAGCATTTATTCAATACGTACTATCTTCCATCCCCCTGTGTTGGGGATACATTTTTGTTTTGAAGAGAATGTTATATGCATAGATAAGAAAACATAAAGTAATTTTGTTGGAAAGAAGCTAGACACCGAGATCAGTATAGGGGTGTGTGTGTGTCCATCCATGGAGTTGATGATGCTTGAACTGAAACTTGAAGGAAGGAAGCTAGGGATTGTGGGAGACAGAAGTGAGGACAGAGAGTGTTTCAGGTAGAGGGGAACAGAGGTAGGAGATAGAACATTGTGTATGGGAAACATCAAGCCTTCCAATGTGGCCTGGAATCCAAAATAAACAAATGGTGTGCACACTCCTGTGTAGTTCCGTGGCATCATTCAGTCAACACTTGTGGCTATTTGCAGATCAGCTCCAATCGGGAATTCTCAGACTTGTGTTTCTGTGTTTCTCGTAGCACTGGTTATGGAGAGTGTTTGCTTAATGAACCCGAGTCCAGGACTTACCCTTTGCCTCCACAACTCCCAGGCCTCCTTTACAACGTGAACAAGCAATGTGAATTGATTTTTGGACCAGGTTCTCAGGTGTGCCCATACATGGTAAGTATTCTCTTGGTAAGATGGTACCAAACAGAAATTCTTTTTCAATTTGTCCTTTGTTGGAGTCAGTCAATAAACCTTTTGGAGCCTTGTTAACATTGTTAACATCAATAATGTTAACATTGGTGTCTTGATGTCTTGTGACCTCTTCAAAAAAAATTTGATACCAAGCTATCCACCAAGGTCGACTGAGTGCCAATTTTGTGGTCAACACTGGTGGATGCTCACTTCTTTGTGGGAGTCATGAAAGACTTCAGAGACCTGTTCCCTGCCCTCATAGAACTTAAAATTGAGTAGGGAACATAACACATAGTAAAACAAAACAATTGGGCAAAGTTAAAGCTCTTTTAAGTAAGGACAAAATTATGTGGCACAGATTCTGAGTGTTGCCTATGAGATACCATCACAAATCCAAAAGTCAGCTCATTCCATTTGGGGATAGCTCTTGTTATGAGAGAGTCTTGCCTGGTGCCAAGCCTAAATGTACCACTTTGCAACATCTCCCCATTGTTCCTGCTCCCATTTCCTGGGGCCAAAGGGAACAAGTCAAATCCCTTTACCATAGGACTGTCCTTCACACACTGGAAAATAGCAATATGGTGCCCTGCCCCGAGATTTCTCTTCTTTAAATGAAACATTCCCCATTCCATCAACCAGTTCTCAAATAGACATTAACTGATGGCCAGTTGCCATCCTAGCTGCCCTCCTCTGGATATTTTCAATCCTATCAACATCTTTCCTAAAATGTGGTATCTAGAATGAACCCAGACCTCATCTGAATAGTACAATGAGGCCATCACCTCCCTGTTCCTGGAAGCCCTTCTAGGGACATTTTGTATGACCCTTGAGCTACTAGCCTGTTGGATCTAAGATCAGGTCTAGACTGTCAAGATCTTTTGGGATCCTGATTCTTTCATCCAATTAGCTCCTGGAAGGCAGGGACCATTTTTTGTTTTTGGCCTTTTTTGCATCCCCAGCGCTTAGCACAATGCATTGCACGTAGTAGGTGCTTAAAGTTTGCTGACTGACAGTGTATAAGCTATCCCTCCCAGCTTTGTGTCATTTGCAGATTTGATAAGCATGCTATCCCCAGTCCACTATGATGAGTGGGAATTCTGAGTTCTGAAACTGCTCGTAGCACAGTTTGGCTCCAACAGGTTGTGTGTGAAGGGGGAAATTGGGTAAATTAAGCCTATAAAGGTCAACTGGAGTGAGACCCTGAAGGGTTATAAATGTCAAACTGAGGGCTTTGTCTTCTCCCCTTGAGGCAGTAGGGAGCTAAAGATGCCTACAGTTAATGAGACTGGTCCCAATCATTAATGGGGGAAGAAAAGTAGTGAAGAGGTGAGGAGCAGCGGGGGGGAGACTGACCTCCTCAGTCTTCAGTATCTGTTCCTCCATCCTCATTGACCCATTGGAGAAGCCAGTCTTAAAGCGACCCACTCTAGAGAAGGAATTCTTAACCCTTTTTGTGTGTCCTGGTCCCCTTTGGCACTTTGGTGAAACCTAGGGACTCTTTCTCAGGATTAGTTTAAAATAAAATATATAGGGTTGAAAAGAAACCAGATTATATTAAGACATATTTATTAAAATATGTATATTTTTAAAAATAAAGGCTTATAAGTCCCCTGCTCTACACGTGCTGGTGATTTCATTCTTTAGTCCTATTTTATCTCCTTGGCCAAGACCATGAGCCACCATCACCTGTGCTTGCATCAGCTGTGATGCCGTGTGTGTCCTTGTGGACTGGTGGATGTTTGGAATTAGACTAGGGAACCTCCACTGATAGTGAGTTTGTTGTGTAAGACTGTAGGTGGTGATGGTGGTGGTGGCAGTATTGAGAGCATGAGTGGTAGCCCTCCTAGTGACTTCCTATACTCATTTTCCACTTTTCCACGTCTGAATCAGTGTAGACTGCTAGGCATCACTGACCTACCCTTGTCTCCTGTTCTGCGCTCTTGTTTACTTCCCTTCCCTTTCTTTAAGTTCTTCTTTGTTCTAGACTTCCTTCTTTGCCCTATTCCCTCTAAAACCTGACAGTTGGTGGGAAGTGTCAAGCATGTTATGAGAAGGAACAATTCCCACAGTGGAAAAAGAACTGGCTAGAGTTTGAGGAGCTGGGTTCAGATCCTTCTTTGGATTCTTGCCACTCCTGTGACCTTGGACAAATCCCCTAGCTTCCTTGGACCTCATTCCTTATTTATAAAATAAAGGGGCTGGACCAGGTGCTACCAGGTTTGAAATCTTAGATCCCTTTTAGAGCCCATGGCTCTATTTGCTAACATTCATCCTTTGTTACATTTATAGTTTTGTGGCAACAAAGTTTCCATTCCATCCCATTTAATTTAGTTTTTGTTTGTTTGTTTTTGGAGGGGGGAAGGCAGGGCAGTTGGGGTTAAGTGACTTGCCCAAGGTCACACAGCTAGTAAGTTTTTCAAGTGTCTGAGGCCGCATTTGAACTCGGGTCCTCCTGACTCCAGGGCTGATACTCTACTCACTGCACCATCTAGCTATCCCCATCCCATTTAATTTAGCAAGCATTTATGAAGTGTCTGATGTATGCCAGACACTATAGAACGTCTTAGGGATATAAAAGCAAAATGGTCCCTACCCTCATGGAGTTGCCTGTGTGCCAAATAATGCATATATACAATACATGTACAATATACAGTATATAACACATACCAAACGAATACAGAGTTGTTTTTTTTTATTGTTGTAGTGGCTGTTTGATGAGGGAAAAGCGCTAGTAACTGAGAGGAAGAGGTGGGGAGGCATCGTCAGAGCTGAGCCACTGGGCAGGGCTGGGGTTGTGAAGGGTGTCACTTTACTCTAGATTTTGAAATCTTTCTTCTCACACTTTAAGCAGATGCAATGCAGACGACTCTGGTGCATTAATATTGATGGTGCTCACAAAGGGTGCAGGACCCAGCACACACCCTGGGCGGATGGGACCGAGTGTGAACCTGGAAAGGTAGGAGAACCCCAGGGACCTTGGGTTTCTGTTACAATTTATAGGGCTGGTGTTATTTAAGGCAAGAAGAAATGAGGGTACCTCTCTGTAGAAAATGGTATTTTGGGTCATTGTTTGAAATCTGACTTCATGGTAGATTTCTTTACAGAGCTCCCAAACACTGAGGAGGCTTTTTTTTTCCTTAAGGAACAGATGTTTTAGGAGAATGTTTTTACCTGTCACAATCCAAATCTTTCTACTAGTGACCAGAGTTGGAAGAGGGTTCCATTCGTATAGATCAGCGGTTCTCAAAGTGTGGTCCAGAGTCCCTTTTGGGGGTCCATGAGGTCAAAATTAATTTCATAATAATACTAATTCATTTTAAGTTCTAATATGGTAAATATTGATCAATATTCCAAAATTCAAGCAAATGATGAACATTTACTGTGTCCTGCTGTGTGCCAGGCATCGTGCTGGATGGTAGGGATGCAAATATGAAAATGAGGCTGTCCTACACTCGCAGAGTGTGCATTCTACCACAGATGGGGTGGGGTGGGGAACAGACAGACAATTTGGGTGTGTTGCACCAAAGTACAAAAACATATAGAAAATAAATACAAAACAATTGGGGGATGAAGCAGTAAGGGAAGGCAGGAATTACTCATCTACTGATAAATATCTGAGTAGGCGTGGTGATAGGAATGCATATGCAATATGTTATATATTATGCGCTATAATCATTATGTTCTGTATCTGTCCTTGACTTGTCTCTCCCCTTGCCCCACCCCATTATATATTCCCTTTCTTCTACCCCCATCTGCCCTTTCTTGGGGTTTGGTCTCTTTGCCCCCTTGAATACAGCGGAAAAGGTGCTGGATTTGAAGTCAGGACCTGGATGTTCAGATCCTGGCCCTGCCAATACTTATTGCCCATGTGACCTTGGGCCCGTTCTCTTGTCTTCATTTTCTTCCTCTGGCATAGGAGGGGGTTGGACCACATGACCTTTCAGGTCCCTGCCAGTTCTAAATCTGTGCTCCTGTCTAGTTACCAGCCTTCCTTCGTTTAATGGGAGGTAGTAAGCACAGCCTGGTGGGGCCGGCTTCAAGGAAGCATTCTAATTTCAACCCTGCCTAGACCCCCCAGTAACCAGCTTTAGGGACCTCACTTTAGCGATTTCTCTTCCTTTGCTTTGGTTTTCTTTGCTGTCACATGAAGATAATGGTTCCTGCTGCTCCATCTACTCCCTAAGGCTGTGAGAATAAATGGCACGAGATGCTTTGGAAAGTATATGGTGCCATGGAGATGAAGTAGGAAACCTCTGTACCAAATACATTGTTCACCTCACTCCAAGTGCCGGTTTACCCCTCCATTCAACCAGAATTTATTAAGTGAGCCTACCGTGTACCAAGCACTGTGCTAACTAGTGGGGACATGAAAACAGAATGAAAAATAATTCCTGTTTTCAAGAAGATTACATTTTATTTTGGGGGAGGGGAATGCATGAAGTATATGAAAGAGTTGGGGGTTTTGCCAGTATGGGGAATTCCCTCCGCCAATATAGATTGCAATTCCTCTATGACTTAGTGGTTAAGTGCTGAGAGTTCTCTGTATTGAAGGAAGTTTAAGTGACTTTCCCAGAGTCACACAGCTAGTAAGTGTCAGGCATATTCTGCCCTCATGCCCAATGTTCTCTTTACTGTGCCACAGCAAGTATCTAGCATATGTGTGTGTATGTATTTGTATATGTGTGTACATGTATGTATGTATGTATATGTATATATATGTGTAAATAATTTTAAAATAATTTGAGAAGTGAGAGGATCCTACCAACTTGGGGTGGGGGTGGGGCGGTCAGGAGAGAGATCTCATGAGATATAGGAAGTAGCTCCACATTCAGCCTTGAAGGAAGCCACGGTCTCGTGCGGAAGTGCCCATCAGGCACGCACATCCTGTGCAAAAGTTGTTGTTCAGTCCTTTTCAGTCGTGTCTGACTCTTCACAACCCCTTTGGGGTTTTCTTGGCAGAGATACTGCAGTGGTTTGCCGTTTCCTTCTCCAGCTCATTTGACAGATGAGGAAACTGAGGCAAACAGGGTTAAGTGACTAGCTCAAGGTCATACAGCCAGTAAGTGTCTGAGGCCAGATTTGAACTCAAGAGAATGAGTCTTCCTGACTCCAGGGCCAGTGCTCTATCCACCGTGCCACCTAGCTGCCCCCATAGATATGCATACACACATATACATATATATTAGAATATATAAATATATACAAGGTAAGTGGGTGCGGGGGGATTTTAAAAGGTCTCATGTAGGAGGTATCATTCCAATGTCAGAAATGAGTGCTTGCAGGGGAAGCTAGGCAGTGCAGTGGATAGAGTACTGGCCCTGGAGTCAGTAAGATCTGAGTTCAAATCCAGCCTTGACATTTAATAGCTGTGTGACCCTGGGCAAGTCGCTTAACCCCAATTGCCTCACCAAAAAAAAAGTGCTTCTACTTAACCGATTAATCAGTAAGCATTTATTAAGGGCTTATTGTGTTCTAATTGTTGCTAGGTGGTAGGGATACAAAGACAGAAAAATCCCCATCTCTACCATCAAGGAGCTTATATTCTTTGGTTTTGTGCATTGATGTGACCTTTACCAAGTCTCACACGTTCCCTCGCTCATATGTCTTTTCATCACCAGCATAGGTTGTTAGCAGAGGAGTATAGCAGATAAGTAGTGGCCCCTAAAATGAAGCATTTAATTACTTCATTAAGAACACTTAACAGCATTTCCTTGAGCAATAAGCATGATCAGGGTGAATTATGAAAGAAGAGGAGTTCTGCTTATTATAATTTACCCTTCCAGAGCACAAGCAGAAACCCAGGTATGTCAAGAAGTCTGGTGCCAGCCCTGGTAGGATCTATTCCCCCAACTAACACTACACTTGCCATGTGCGGGTTTTTGAAGTCTGTATATAAGCCACAGTGCTGTCTTTTACGAGGCTATCTTTGTAAGAGAAGCATTGTGATAAAGCTCCAAAGATCTATGATTTATCCCCAACCTCATTTCCTTGGGAATTGTGGCTTCCCTCAATGTTGAGAAATATACATGGACTGGGAGAGAATCCATAGATCAGGAAGGCCGGGCCAAGACACAGTGCAGAAGTCCTAGAGATAAGAACATCACCAGTCAGAGGCCCCCAAAGAGCTGCAACAGCTGGAGACCCTTCCTTTCAAGCTAGCAATTCAGAAAAGGCAGAGATGAAGCTATTCCAAAGCAAGGGTCCAAAGCTGCTTGAGGAGGAGGGAAATCAGGGTACGTTTTTGATGTTATGCATGGAGGAAAACATCCATCTTTTAAATGCCTTGTTAAAGATGTGTGTGTGTGTGTGTGTGTGTGTGTGTGTGTTTATTCCTCTAACTTGTATTTATGTAATTTACAGATGCCAGTGATGACAGGTATGTTGGCAAATAAATTTTGTGTGTATGTTTTTGTTTTTATTTTTATCATATTGGCAGTAAAAACACAAGGCATTTTTCTTTGTGCCAGCAAATTCTGATTCCCTTTGCCTTGGGGTTAATTTTGTTTCTCCTCTTTCTGCCATGCACCCTCAGCAGTAATCTATCCCAGTCTGCTGACATGATGTTATTTTAATGAATGACTCACAGAATGTCTCTCTTTACTTTCCCCATTCTCTTGTTAAGTCCATTAACATTTTTTTTTATTTTAACCCTGTTGGTCATTGGGAGTTTGTACCTCCTTAGTTTCAATTCTGCTCAAGGGAAAAATTGACCTCTCAGTCCCCCTTGTCTAACTTAAAAAAAATGAACTATTTATGGGAAATCTCATTGAAATAGCTTTGGACAGTTTTAGGAAGGGCAAACCACTCTTTTTGGCTCCACCTTCCCCAAATAGCCTTAATACTTCAGAGTGATATAATGGCTAACCCACTAGGCAATTATCGTTTGTCTAATATGCTTAGTAAAAGTTGGTTTCATTGGCATGTTTTGGCGGAACATCCTCCATTTCCTGTGTAAAGCCAGCCTTTCTAACCTCAGGCACTTACCTAAGTCTTCTGAGTCTCTTCAGGCCTACATTCAGTGGTCCTATAAACCTGAGAAAAAAAATCTAAGTTAGAGAAGACACTCGTGTGAGGAGAGAGAAGCAAGAAGAAAACCTATGATCTCAAGGGATCTTCTTATTACCTGAGCAAATGTCCAGTAACAAGTAGTTTGTGCATAGCTTCAAACATTCAGAAGCAACACGTGGACGCCCGCCTTTGGCCTTAGATCTGAAGTAACCAGCTTCTTTGGTTTTCCTTCAGGTTCTAGCTTTTTCTCACAGGTGGGATGACGGTTATTTTGATCTCTCTTGTTTCTCATGCTAATGTATTTGGCTCAGTGAGTAGAACGTGGGTCTTGCGATCTGGAAGGCTTGAGTTTGAATCTTATCACAAATGCCGTGTGGTCCTGGGCAAGTTGCTTAGCTGCTCCCTGCCTCAGTTTCTTCATCTGTAAAATGGGCGTGATAATAGCACGTATCTCACAGGGCAGTCACAAGGATGAATGGAGTTAATGTGTGCAAACCTTAAGGACTTATTTAAATGCTAGCTATATTTATAATTATGATTATTACCAAAGAGACGTTCAGACTAACGCAGTAGTATAAAACATGGACACACGCCACCTACAGTTATGAATGAGTTCTACCAAAACCCAATTTTAGGAGAAATCCTGTCACAAATGGCAGTTTGTTCCATAATGTTGTCATAAACAAGGGATCGGATGACGTTAGCACGATATCATGATGTTACTGTGACGTTGGTTTGGTTATGACTCCTTGGCGATGGTGTTTTTAAGCTCTTTTCTTTAGGGCCACGTTGGGTAGGGTAGAGCTTGTGGTAGGGCCTTTAACTCTGGACCCAGAATTCTACAATGTTGATAAAGATGTCAGGCAGCACACGATAATAACAACAGTGGCCAGCATTCGTATGGTATTTTACGATTGACAAAACGCTTTACCTGTAGTATCCCGTTTGACTTTTATCACAACCTTGTGAGGTATATAGTGTTATTATCCTTATCATCATCTTCATTAGCAGCAGCAGCATCACCAACATCTTCATTTTACAACTGAGGAATCTGAAGCTGAGGTTAAATGACTTGTCAGGGTCCTACAGTATCAGTGTGAGCACCTGAACTCGGGTCTTCCTCACTTAAGGTCTGATGTTTTCTCTACCGCACTACCTAGCTGCCATCATTTTAGTTAAAAGTACCTGAAGCCTTTGTGCAGTAACCTTAAGCCCAGTGCCCAAATATTTGGATACAGATAGAGGGTAATTAATTGTCAGCTTTCTACAAGAGAACTTTCTGGAGAGTTGAAAACATTTAAATACACTGTTGAAATAATGTATTGAAATATTTAGCCCTATTAAAAAAATCAAAGGATAGACTTGAGTATCTTACCTGCCTCCTATTTTTCTACCTTTCCCTTTTATTTCCTTGCTGTGTTCTTTATTTAGCCCAACTTTTGAGTTCCTCTAAGCCCCCGACCTTCCATCACTCCTGCTGCCTCCACTGCAGCATGGAGCGCCTAATGGGAAAATGAGATGAGGAGTTTTCCTGAAGCTGCCTGCCCGCCCGCCCGCCACCAGCTCCACTTCATCGATCTGAGCCCCAGCGGGGGAGACCCTCCTGCTGCTGGGGCTGCCACTCTCCTTTTGTAAACTTCCTCCTGTGACCTCCACAGTCTGTCAGGGCCTTCACTCCTTAACAATGGGAGAGAGTTGAAATCAGCTCCTTTACCCCCCCTTCTCCTGCTGTGGAGTTTTAAAAACATCAGGACTCTTCTTCCTGTTCTAGCCCTTCAAAGTGAAAATGCCCTCCCCTCCCCCAACTTGAAATCACTCACAAAGAAGCAGTAAAATGTGGGCTTTTCCCAAAGTGAAATGTTCACTTTAAAGATGTTTCATCCGGGATGACTCTGGAGAGTAAGTTTACGGGAATTAGGGAGCTGGGTTTTTACAGGGTAGGAAGGGCAGTCGAGGTTGATTATGGCACTAAGGAAGATTTGGTCTTTTATTATCTGAGGTTGAGAATAAAATGCAACCATGGTATTCCTTCTTTTTCACGTTGACCCTAGCCAATGGAAAGAGTATCCATAAACCCAGTCAATAATAGGTAACCTATTCTGACTTTGTAGAATGCATAGCCTATGCTACTCAGTGGACTCATCCATTCAGTGAAACCATTGATTGTAAGATTGCCTACTGAGAGAGAAACATCTAAGAGCGGTCCACTTCTGCCAACCTACATATACATATGTGTGTGTCACATAAACCGATCCAGTGGAAAGGGCATCTTGCAGACTGATATTTGGATCCCACCAGTAGAACGTACCATCCTTGTGGGCAAGGACCTTTCAGTTTTTATCCCTTTTTATGCTTGGCATTTTGGGAGTGGGAGGGATGCTGGGCTTAAGTTTCACTGAAATAGATCATTCCTATTGAGGGAATTCCAGGATCCAAATCTGCAAAGAAAGAGAAAGTTGGCTGGGCACTCTGGCTTTACATGATTTGCCCAGGGTCACATGGCCAGCATGTACCAGAGGTGGAAGGTGAATGAAGTCTGTCCTTCCATGAAACTGATTTTTTGTCATTTATCTACATGGCCTCTCTGCTCAGCACAGAGCAGATCCTTGATACATCTTGTTAAATCTGAGGTTACCATTTATTTACACTCTGTGTGTGTGTGTGTGTGTGTGTGTGAGATATACAGTATGACAATAGTTACTTGCATGTTTTCTACGTCATTACAACATGAACTTCTTGAAAACAGATATCATGATTTTGCTTTTCTCTGTACCCTCAATGTACAATGCTTGGTACATAGAAAACACTTAATAAATGCATGTTAACTGACTGCTTATATCTACTTGAGGGGGTGGGGCGGGAGACTATGACATGTAAATTGATCAAGGAGCTCGTAGTCCCAGCTCAGTAAGTATGTGGTTAAAAACCAAGCCATTTATCCCTTAGAGGTACATAAGCCAAATCAGAAAAACCTTTGATTTGGGGAGTGGGGGGAGGTGGAATTAAAAAAAAAAGAAATATTTTTTTCAATATTACCACCAAAGTGGAAAAGCTCACTGAGGTCTCCTTTGTTGACCACAGCACTGCAAGTATGGATTTTGTGTTCCCAAAGAACTGGAGGGGCCCCGGACAGATGGATCATGGGGGAATTGGAGTCACTTTGGGACCTGCTCAAGGACCTGCGGTGGTGGCATCAAAACAGCCACTCGAGAGTGCAACAGACCTGAGTAAATACTGCCACCTTTCCTTCTGTTTAAAGTGGATGGTAAAAAGAATCTGGTGCTGACTGAGTCAACTGAGTCACAGCTGACAGCTTAGTGTTATAACCTTGCAAAGTGCTCTTTGGGGATCCTCAGTCCTGCCCTGGGGGGAAGGTGCTTTGAATAGAATTATTATTCCCATTTTCCAGGTGAGAACACCAAGGCTCACAGAAATTCAAGTGATTTGCCCAAGGTAATAGCCAGTAAGTGATAGAAGTGGGATTTTCTAACCCAGGCCTTTCTAACTTCCTATTAATGGGAGTGTCATTAAATCACAAACTGTCAGAGTTGGGATAGAGATCTAGAGGAAACATGTTCAATTCTTCCCCCTGAGGCTCACCATCTATGTGCCTTTGGACAAGTCACTAAGCCTCCTTAGGCATCTGATTTCCTCATTTATAAAATGAGGTCCTCCTAAGTCTATCCTCTTCATTTTATTTGTGACAGAACTGAGACCCAGAGAGGGTAAGAGACTTGCATGAAATCACACAGCTAGTGAGTGTCAGAACTGGAATAAATGAAATCTAGTCAGCGTTCAGCTGACACGTGAAACCCCACACATTCAGCTCTAATATGGTCAAGCCAAGTCAGCCGGTATTCTCAAAGCCAGTCTCTGTCAATTACTGTACTAGGAAGTGTGGGCATTAACACACATACACACACAATATACATATACACATATACACACATATGTATATATGTGTGTGTATATATATCTGTATGTGTGTGTGTATATATATATATATACACACACACACACATATACGTGTGTCATTAAGGAGACTAGTGAGGGATTTTGCATTTGCTCAGGACTCAGGGTGTGCCTGTGTGAATAATAATAGCTGATATTTACCTGGTACATAAGTTTGCAAAATGCTTTTTATATTCCATCTCTTTTAAATCTCATGACAACCCTATAAGGTAAATATTACGAGTATTTTTATTCCCATTTTCCAGACAAGGAGACTGAGCTTCAGAGGTGCTTGCCTAGGCAATACGTACCAGAAATAGAATTCAGAACTAGGTCTTCTTGACCACAGGTCCAGCCCTTTATTCATCATGCCGTGGGACTCTCTGCAAAACAGCTAGTGAATGGGACAGTGTACTGTGGGAATGGGTCCCAGGCTGTGTAATAAGGGCTCAAAGTGCTCACTGAATTTAGAGGCTGAAAATATCTTTGTGGCCAGAAAGAATATGAGAAGGCTTCGTGGAGGAGGGGGGATTTTCAGTTTTCAGCTGGGTAGGACATTTATGAACAATCAAAGTGACCAGTTTTGGGGTCAAATCAGCTCTGTGCAGCACGGTGCACTATTTAGGGATAAGGGGTGTCCAGAGAGCAATAGTCGCTCCAAAGTGTAGATAGCTGGTGAATCCAACTCTTTTTCTATTAAGTTTTCATTGAATCCCTGACACCTGCTTGTACCACATGCAGTGATACAAAGAAGACCAAGGTTTGGACTCAAGGAGTTGGAAAATGTGTGCTCTTTGAAGCCAAGAAATGTCTCATTTTTGTATTGGTACCCTCTATCCCTGACCTTTGGGCCTTGTACATAGCAGGCCTTTAAATAGCTGTCGAATTGGGTCGTATTCCCAGTACTCATCACAATGCCTGACATACAGGAAGCACTTAATCGATGTTTAATAATAATTTATTGTCTTACTGGGAGATGAGTAACATCCCCTAAACAACTACATGGGCCAGATATTTTTCAAGATTTTAAATTGTTTCAGTCTTATATAATAATAATTATTATTATTATGATAGTGAATATTCATACTGTTTTAAGATTTATCAAATATTGTATATGTGTCTAACATATATTTATGTAATAATTATGACAGTGAATATTTTTGTTTTAGTTTACAGAATACTATATATGTATATACATATTTATATAATAATTATTACAATAGTGAATATTCATATATTGTTTTAAGGTTTACCAAATGCTCTCTGTGTGGGTATTTATATGTATATGTGTGTGTGTGTGTGTATATACATCTACATATAGGCATTTATATACTAATTATTGTGATTTGTGTATATCCATATTTTGTTTTAAGATTTACCAAATGCTGTGTGTGTATGTATATATGCACACACACACACATATATACACATATATATGCACACACAAACACATAATATATATACATACACATATTCATATACTAATTTTTGTGATTGTGAATATCCATATTTTGTTTTAAGTTTTACAGAACATTTATGTGTATATAGAAACATATGTGTGCATATATACATACATGTGCATGATATGTAGATGTATATATGTGTATAGTCTTATTTGATCTTTGTATAGAAGTCTTCTTTCATCAGATACTAATTGCTTGCCACCTTACAAACAAATCTAGCACTGGCTACATGTAGATGCTTAATTAGTACTTTGCCCCTTAGGATGCCGTGATGAAAGTTTTAGCGCTAGCAGGACCCTTCCAGGCCACTTAATGCAATCTCCTAATTTTATGGATGAAGAAACCCAAGCCCAGAGAGGATAAGGAACTAATTGAGGGAGGAGACTGGATTATTGGGAATCTAGGTGTTAAAATATATCTTAACACTCATGTTCCCAGAAATCCAGTTCCCTTCTCAATTAGGGAAGTCAGCTTAAGTGGGGAAGTCTTAAAAGAGAAAAAGCAGATCCAAGAGAGATAGTGCAGAAACATGTTCTTTAAAGGCATTCCTGTAGGAGATAGATCCTCCCCTTGATAAGTGATGGTCACAGGCTTCTTGTTAGTTTGGAGATGGCCATCGTCTTTTCAGGTTCACAGCCTTTAGCACCTAATGCAGAGCCCCTTTTAAAACCATGTGTGTCCTTGTTTTAATGGGCCTGCTGATTTCACATTATTCATCTGAAAGGAATGTTGTGTTTGTTCAGAATCTAGAGACTATGCATTGTCATGATTTTTAAAATAGAGTAATAGTCACGTGATTCTTGTATATATGGGTGTCAGAGCACAGAGCTTTGAATTCTGGCTCTTCTGCTTACTAGATCTTGGGAAAAATCCCTTCCCCTCTCTGGGCCTCCGTTTTCTCATCCGTAAAATTAAGGGTTTAGACCATATAATCCCCAGAGTCTCCATTCCAACTCCAAATCCTATGATCATCTTCTATGAAATAATAGACAGTGTAACCATATGCATAGAAGCACAGTATAGACAATTAGCAAGCAGCATGTGTTGACATAAGCTGGGAGATTGGATGCTTTCTAATTTGAGGAATGGAGGAAGTACCTCCGGTTCGCATTAACAGATTTGGGGAATATGTGTTTGAGATTGTGGAGATGGATCCGGGGCTAAAACTCTGATCAAGATGGAAATTTAAGTACCTCACTATAGCTTTTCTCTTCTGATTCTTCCATTTTGCTTATACATTAGGACAGATTCAGTTAGAAAAGAGATAAATGTGTTGGTCTAAATATAAGAGAAGTCATGCTCATTAGGGAAAGGATTTCCTATTTAACAATTATTGTCATCGTGAATGCTTATAAAATTGATCAAAGTGCACTTAGTGCATTAGCTGTCCTGTCTGTCTATCCATCTGTCTGTGTATCCATCAATTCATCTACCTCCCCATTCATGCATTTCCTTCTCTCCATCTCTCTATCTCTTTATCTATCCATCTACCTATCCATTTATCCATTTCTCTCCCTCTATCTTTGCCTCTCTGTCTCTGTCTCTCTCTCTCTCCCTCCCTCCCTATTTATCTATCCATCCATCCTATTTATCCATATCTCTAGCTCTCTCTGTCTCTTTTTCTCTGTCTTTCTCTCTTTCTTTCTCCATACATCTTTCCATTCACCCATTTCTCTATGTCTATGTCTCTGTCTCTTTCTCCATCTATCTATCCATGCTATTCATCCATATCTCTGTCACTGTGTCTCTTTCTCTGTCCATCTATCTATTCATCTATTTCTCTCCCTCTTTGTCTCTCTTTTTCTGTCTCTCTCCCTTCTTCTCTCCCCATCTATCTATCCATCCCTCTTATCCATATTTCTAGATCTCCCTGTCTCTTTTTCTCTCTTTCTTTCTCCAAATATCTATCCATTCATCCACTTCTCTACCTCTATGTCTCTGTCTCTACCTATCTATCCATCCTATTCATCCATATCTCTGTCTCTGTGTCTCTTTCTCTGTCCATCTATCCATTCATCCATTTCTCTCCCTCTATCTCTCTTTCCTTATCTATCCTGTTATTCTATATCTTTATCTCTGTCTCTTTCTCTGTGTCTCTTTCTTTATCTATCTATCTCCATCCTATTCATTCATATCTCTCTGTCTTTCTTTCTTTCTCTGTCTGTCTATCCATTTTTCTGTCCTTTTTTGACCAGACCTGTGATATCCTTAGTGTAAGGAACTCCCAGTAAAGGATGAAGTTGCGTATGCGATTTATTTGTGGACCAGACCTGTAATTTCATTGCCACAGGAACACTCACAATGAGGACATTCCCTCCATCAGTATAGAAGGTGGTCTAGCCTTGCCTCCCCTGAAGCTTATTATCTCTGAAAGTTGCCTGGAACGGTGAGAGGTTTAGTGATTTGCTCAGGGTTCAGACAGCCAGTACTTGTCAGTAAAGGACCTGAACTCAGGTCTTCCTGTCTTCAAAGCTGACTTTTTATTCACTATGAGACACTGTTCTCTGTTTATAGAGATATTAATTTTGCCCTATTAACATTTAGATTCAGTATGAGAACTGCTTTCTGTTTTTTTTTTAAGTGCTGAGGTTGGGTGGAATTTCTTTAAAACATAAAGAATTGGAGGCTGGTGATAGATTTGATACCACCTTAATAGTAGTAGTAATAATTATAACTTATGTTTCTGCATGTGACTTTATGGAGTGTATACATATAGAACTACATTCATGACCTCACTGATGCTCACACTATTCCTGTGGGGAAGGTGCTATTAATTTGATGGGACATTGAGTCTCAGTAGTCTGAGGCAAAATTTGAACCCAAGTCTTGATGATTTAATTTTAACCAGTTATTTACAGGTTAGGGTGAAGCTTTTCTCAGGGATATGAAACACTTGGTGTTGTTTAGCTTTCCCAAGATCTCATTTAAAGGTCACTCAGGATTTCCTTTCATTCTGTATTATGTCTAACAATATTGCTGAATGACCAGCCTCCTTCTACTGTTTTTATAAAGCCTCAATAATACTGAAATAGATGATGACATCCTCTGAGCTTTCTTCAGTCCCTTGTATGGTATGCACAATCTGAAAAGGATGCTGGGGTTAAAAGTTAGTATTGTTTTAAAGTGAGAAGTTCCTCCAAATTTCAAAGGTAGGCTAAATGGAAAAAATGCTAGTGGGCTAATATGTTAAAAATGGGATGAATTAAATGCTTAAAAAATGCTTTCCTACTTCCTGTCTTCCAATACACACATCTATAGATAAATTCGCATAATGATTGCTGATAGGTACATAACAGTTTAGGATTTGCCAGTCACTTTGCCTCCATAATTGAATTTGAGCCTTCTGAGGCATCACCCACATTTTTCCTAGGAGGAAATGAGGATCAGAAAGTTTAAGTGACTCATCCGTGGGTACGCAGTAAATATCAAAACCAGGAATCAAATTCAAGTCTTCCTGATGCAGAAGGCCAACATTTTATCCATTATTCCAAGCTGCTTTTCCTGGTAGATAAGTTGAGACTCAGGGGGGCACTTTATTATATAGCATAAAAAAACAAATCCAAGCAACATCTTTCAGGAAATAGGAAAAATTAGGCCTCCCCTGCATAGTTTTACCTTTATTAATGTGAAATCAGTTATGGGTAAATAAAGAATGAGAATATTCCACGAATGAAGCTAAATCAACCATGAATAAAAATTTCATTGACTTAACATTCAGATGGTCTATTCAATAGATGAATGAATCATAAAAAATAAATGATTGTGTGGCATTTATTACTTTTAAGGCTGCCAAAAAGCATAGGGAGGGAATGTTAGCCAACTTGTCTCTGCCTCAGTTGCTCCCTAGGGCTAACTTATTTAGGACTGAATCGTCTATTTCATCATGGAAGACGAATGATGAAATCACACATCCCACTCAAGTTAGAATACGGTCTAGGAACTATTGGTTGGCGTGCCTGCTTTGGTTCCACTCATCTCGTTTTTCATAGTAGCACTTGAAGGTTTACAAAGCACATCACAAATGTTACCTCATTGGATCCTCTCAACAACCTTGTGAGGGAGGGGCTGTTACTATCTCCATTTTACAGATGAGAAAAGTGAGGCTGAGAGAGTTTAAGTGACTTGGATGAGGTCATGCAGCTAGGCAATGTCTGAGTAAGAATTTGGTCTTGGGTCTTCCTGACTCATCAATTACACCACTGCTAGGTGCCTGGGACAATATGCAAGCTTGGTCAAAGTCTTTGGTTTATCCAGAGAGCTGGTATATAGCCAACCAAGTTTCCCATCCCAGCTTTGGATCAAGACACATCCAGCATCTAGACATTCATTTTACTGCCCTCCTTGGCCCTTGTCTTCAGTGCTGGGGCTGGAAGCTACTTACGAACATTGTAGGGGCCCAATAAATCCTGATTTGAATAAATGTTTGCTATATGAACTTCTTCCTTCCTTCTTTCCTTTCTTCCTTCCTTCTTTCCTTTCTTTCTTCCTTCCTTCCTTCCTTCCTTCCTCCTTCCTTTTCTTCTTTCCTTTCTTTCCTTCTTTCTTTTTCTTTCTCTCTCTCTCTTTCTTTCCTTCTTTTCTTCTCCCCCCTCTCTTTCTCTCTCTTCCTTCATCCCTCTCTCCCTCCTTCCTTCCTATCTTTCTTTTTTAAGGAAAGATAACTTTTTTTAGGAAGATCATGAAAAAAAAACTCATTCTGCAGTGAAAATGTGGGAATCTTTCTATTAACTTCAGGGGTGTTTTTGAAAACATCTGTAAAATCTTCTATTTTCCTGGGTAAAACTGGCCAGCTTCTGGCTTCTGAAGGATGTGTTATATAATTTGCTCTCTGGGTCACATCTGGAAAATGAACATACAGAGTTGCCTGCAGAGCTGAAATTTGCACTGATGTGCCTGACAAGACAAAAAAAAAACCCAAACAAAACCATACTCTTGTCACACAGAAGTTAATGAAACCAGTATGCCTCCACTCACTCTGACTGCCTGGCCCCTCCCTCCCCAGCTCCCACACCACCCCCCATTTGGGATTCAGTGGAAAAAGCTTTGGCTTTGGAGCCAGAGGACCATGATCAAGTCCTGGCTCTGCTGCTTAAACCTGAGTGGCCTTGAGATCCTTTTCACCTCTCTGAGGGCTCAGTTTCCTTATTCATAAAATGAGGCTAAGATTGCATGACTTTAAAGAACCCCCCTCTCTCAAATCCATTAGTTCTATAAGCTGTCCTTAAGTTAACTTTCATTTACTAAAATTTGAGGTTTTGTAGGTTTTTAAAAATCATATTTTAACTGGTCTCAAAGCCAAGACATTTGACACTTAGAGGTTTTGTGACCCTTAAGTAAGTCACTTAACCTCTCTGGCCTCTGGTATTTCTCTGAGATTCTCAGTTGCACCTGCATTGGTAGAGGGATTTTCCTCATGTGGGAGTTGCCTATGCCAGTTAAATCCCAGGTTAGTCCCAACACCTATTTTGTTACCATGCTACAAGGATGAGGCACAAAATAATGATCTGAGATTACATATGAGAAGGGAGTGACACCCTCTGGAAGTGGAGAATGCAAAGAGCATATTGACCTGTGGTCAAAAGACCTGAGTTCAAATGTAACCTCTGTCATTTGCTGCCTATGTGACCTTGGGTAAGTCCCCTTGCCTGAGTCTCAGTGGCTTCTGAGGCCCCTTTTAGCTTTAGAGCTAGGATTCTATGATTCCATTGTATTGTAAAACCCAGGGTTGTTCATTTAACTGGACCCCAGTTGCCTCATCTGTAGAGAAAGGGGGTTGGACTAGATGGACCCTGAGGTTTCTTCCATCTCTCCATCTCATATCCTATGGTCCTCTGAACTAACATCTGCCTCTTGTAAAATGGAATGGCAACAATCTGGGATTCGCAGGACAATTGGCATGGAATTCCTTGTGACTGGTAGGAAATAAACCTTTAGAGATAGGAGAGCAGAGAATGTGCATTAGAGACAGTGGTGCTAGGAGGAAACATCCTCCCCTCCCCCCATCCCCTACCATACCAATGTGGCACATTCTTTGTATTTTCTCAGGCCTCGGAATGGTGGAAGATACTGCACAGGTCGCAGAATGAAATTTAAATCCTGTAACACTGAACCGTGTCCTCATCAGAGGAGGGATTTCCGGGATGAGCAGTGTGCCCACTTTGACGGAAAGCATTTTAACATTAATGGCCTACTTCCCAACGTGCGCTGGGTCCCAAAGTACAGTGGAAGTAAGTAGATGGGGAAGCTGATTTCTGTAGTAGGTAGCCATCGGGTCAAGGCATGAAATTCCCATCTCCTACTGTTTCTCTTTCTTAGTTTTAATGAAAGACCGGTGTAAGCTGTTCTGCAGGGTAGCGGGAAATACAGCTTACTACCAGCTCCGAGACCGAGTGGTGGACGGCACTCCCTGTGGACAAGACACCAATGATATCTGCGTCCAAGGACTTTGTAGGGTGAGTACAGTAATTCATTTCCTTTGGAGGATTGGCATAATGCCGTACAGTAGCTGAATGCAGCCTCTGAACAATAGAAACATGGCCTGAGGACCTTGGTTGATGGCAGAACATCCCCTCCATGTTCCGCCCCAGCTGTCTTCCATGGAAATGAAATTCCCCTTGCATGTGCCCTCCCTTGCCTCTCTCTTCCTGAGTGTGGTTCCTATCCCTAGGAAGTGCAGGCGAAGTTGCCTCATGCTGTCTGTCACTGTTCCTATTTGGAGCCAGAAAGGCAGAGTTGAACAAAAGAGTTCCATAGGCAGGATGCACATCCTGGGAAGACCATCCCATTGGCTCTGCCTCTTCCCCACCACTATACTTCTCTCAGGGGATGGCGTGATGGGATGCTCTGATAGATTCTACAAATAAGGAAATACATGGAATCTGCCAGGGATTCTTAGCTTTGTTTGTGCCATTGGCCCTTTTAGCAGACTGGTGAAGCCTAGAAATCCCTTTTTGGAATAATGTTCTTAAATGCACAAACTAGAAGCCAATTCTGCTGAAATACAATTTTCATCATATTTAAAAAAAAAGACTTCATAGATTCCAGGTTAAGAATCCCTGATATATATAAAGCAATACAAAGTAATTTGGGGCGAGGGGGGTAATCAGAAAAACCCTCATGTAGGAGATGGTACATGTTAATAATAGTAGCCGATGTTTATTTATTTGTAATTCTATAGCATTGGAATCCCTTTAAGGATTGCAAAGCTCTTTTAAAATATATCATTTTATCCTCACAATAGCCCTGGGAAGTAGGTGCTGTTATTATCACCCTTTTACAGATGTAGAAACTGAGTCAGAGTTGAAGTGACTTGCTCAGGGTTTGGGACTTGAAAACTGGTTTTCCTGACTCCCACTTGAGCTGTGCTTTGAAGAAAGATGAATCTATGAGATGCAAGGGAGAAGGAGAGCATTTCAGGTGTGGGGGACCGTTTGTCCGTTTGTACAAAAGCACGGAGGTGGGAAATGACATGTCATGTATAGGAGATGCTGGGCAGGCCAGTTTGACAGGAACAGAGAATGTGTGAGCGGAGTAATAGGGAAGAAGACTGAATACATACTTCCTTATCTTTCAGTTTCATGCTTACTGTTCATCCAAATGTTTTCTCTCTTAAAGCAAGCTGGATGTGATCACGTCTTAAACTCAAAGGCACGACGAGATAAATGTGGGGTTTGCGGTGGTGATAACTCTTCATGCAAAACCGTGGCGGGGACATTTAATACCGTACATTACGGTAAGAATTTGTTTTTCAGTACCACAAGGAGAAAAAATGCCAAAGTTAAGCATTTTTAACCTCATGTAATGTGTAAAAAGTTAACATCAAGTGTGAAATCAGCCAAATGATGCTCTCTTCTACATCTGGCTGTGAAAAGCTACTATTCAGAGGGACTCTGGCTTGGGGATTTGAATTCCAGCTCCTCTTTCTTTGCTAACAGACAACTTGTCTTCTTTGTTCAAAGGAAGCAAGCTGGCCAGGACCCCCGAATGACTTTTATATTTTTTTTAGGTTACAACACTGTGGTCCGGATCCCACCGGGTGCTACCAATATTGATGTGCGACAGCACAGCTTCTCAGGGAAGGCAGAGGATGACAACTACCTAGGTGAGATAAGCAGATGTTAGGCCTCTATGGCCTCCGCATCTCTTCTTGTTTACAGAAAGAACTGGCAGGTCCAGTGGGGATGGTTTGATTAGGCCCTCAGAGACCGTATGGAGATAGGGTGACCGTTTCAGTGAAAAAAATGCTTTTTAAAATTCATAATTCTTCTCCCTAGTAGGTTCATTTTCAGCTTACATATTTTAATATTTTGGAGTGGTACAAATCATTTTTCACACCTTTCATGATGGAGAGTAGGAATTAAAAACAAACAAAACAGACCATAACCCTGTGATCATTTTTAATGTACTTGGCATGGCTGTTCTGAGGGAATTCATTATTCCCATTAGGTGTGTTTTTTAAATTTTTTGAGTTGGTTCATCTGCTTAATGTTTTTTTTATGACTTCATAGAATTACAGGTTGTAAGATGAGGAAACAGAGGCAGAGTGAGGCTCCTGGCAACT
The DNA here is from genome assembly GCF_011100635.1 of Trichosurus vulpecula. NCBI lineage: Eukaryota > Metazoa > Chordata > Mammalia > Diprotodontia > Phalangeridae > Trichosurus > Trichosurus vulpecula. The sequence goes on from NC_050581.1 coordinate 178,217,811, forward strand.
TTCCTAGGATCACTCAACTAGTGAGTGTTAAAGCCAGGCCTAGGACACAAGTCTTCATGAGCTCTGCCTCTGGCTCTTCTGCTTAAAGGGCCATTTTCCTGTCGAACTTTTAAAGTCATAGCTGGACCTGAGTGAGTGTCTAAGGCTGGATTTGAAAGATCTGGGAATGTTTAGCCTGGAGAAGAGAAGGCTCGGGGACACATGATAACTATTTTCCAGTATTTGAAGGGCTGTCATATGAAGGAGGCATCAGGCTTGATCTTCTTGTTCTCAGAGGGAAGAATTTGGCATAATGGGTAGAAGTTGCAAGGGGGCAAGTTTAGAATCGAGGTATGGAAAGGTTTCCTGATGACTAGAATGATCCCAAAGTGGAAGGGGTGCCTCAGGAGGTTCCCTCCTACTAGAAGTCTTCCAGCATAGAAGGTCTCTTGTCAAGTGTGACATAAAGAGAATCTTTTTTTGTAAATATGGGTTGGATTGGGCAGCTTTTGGGAATGCCTTCTAAGTCTGTGATCCTCTAATCCTCTGAACTGAAGTGATCCACTGTAATTATTATTAAAAGTTTGACCTTGGACTTCAAACCAACCATGAAAGTGATGATTGGTCTAAGATATATCCAGAACTAAGATACATGAGCAGTGATGACCAGGCAGTGGCTTTAACTGGAAATGAATCCATGCTACTTCTTTCTATTATAGCCATTTTTGTTTATTTTTGTGGGTCTCTGTGTTTAAAATTGCATTTTACACATCAGCTGCTGTGGGTTAAAGAATGTACATTGACATACTAACTTATGACGGGTGTGGCTTTGCAGGAAGCTCAGAGGACAGGGATTGCTTAGGTGAGATAGGATGCCCTGTAATCTGTAGTTATAAACTTCATTTCTTTCTTTAACCAGGTAACTAGACTGAGATTAGGGGCATAGACATAGACTCCTTAGATTCCAGCGAATCAGTTTGACAGTGTCACGTATGCTATATTTAGGGGGCAAGATGGAGATGGGGACTGCGTGATTGTATAGTTAGATTGAGATTTAATTATATTTAGAACTAGTTGGATGGCCTAGCCAAAAGAATAGTCTTTAAAAGGAGTACTGTGATCTTAGAGGGAGATTTTTCATGAAGGTGCCAGAGATCTGTCCTTGGTCCTATTCTATCTAGCAGTGATTTAAGCCATAGAAAGCACGCTCGTCCTATTTGCAGATGCCCTAGCTCCCAGCCTACCTTTCCACACTAATTACATGTAATTCCCTTTTAAATGCTAGATGATCCAACCAAACTGGTCTTCTTGCTGTTATTCATCACAGATGGAGCATTGGACTAGGAGTCAGTAAGGTCCGAATTCACATCTGGCCTTAGATACTTACTAGCTCTTTGACCCTGGGCAAGTGACCTAACTTTTGTCTATGTTGGTTTTCTTCACCTGTAAATAGAGATTATAAAAGCATCCAACTCCCAACAGAGGTGTGCTGGAGCCAGCTCAAACTGGTTCTTGAGAGCCTATTACTAAATTTTCAGTGTAAGTATTTTGACCTCAGAAATAGGCAAATGCTACAAATTACTGCTTGATTTATTGTTTTGTTGATCTCCTAAACTTGGGAAAATGTTAATATTGCAAAATAAACATACAATTGTGTCATGCCCTTATTTTCCCCAAGTTGCCGATTGTTACACATTTGCTATCTCATTCCCAGGAATTGTGAGGATATTTGTAAAATTCTTTGCAAACCTTAAAGCATCATCTAAGTTCTAGCTTTAATGATGATGGTGATGATTTTTAATTTCCTGCAAAGTTACTCAGCATAGTCTGCTTTTATCCTGCCTCCCTAAATAAAAGAATTATAAAGAAGGTTTTTGGAAAAAAAAAACATTTATTAAGCACCTACTGTGTACCAGGCACTGGACTAAGTACTTTATAAATATATGATCTTTATGGTCAACAACCCTGTGAGGTAGGTGCCGTTATGCCCATTTTTACAATTGAGAAAACTGAGGCAGAAGTGAAGGGATTTGCCCAGATTCACACCGTGAGGCTAGTAAGCATCTGAGGCCAGATTTGTGATCAGGTCTTCCTAACTCCAGGCCCAGTGAAATGCTCTATTCAGAACCAAGAGCAAAGGGTGGAGTTTCCCAAGGGGCAGATTTAGACTTGAAATCATGAAGTTTCCTAACCACTTAGAACTATCTAGATGTGTGATTGAGCACCTTGGGTGGTGGGGACTTCTCCCTCACTAGATATTTCTAAACAAAGACTGGATGGTCACTTGTCAAGATTATTATAAAGGAATTTCTTTTCAGGTACAGATTGGACTATATGGCCTCTGAAATCTCTTCCAGCTCTGAGATTGTGCATTTATTTTGCCATTGGCAAAAGGCTTCCTTAATCTTTTCTTTAAGTTAGTGGCCCCCAGATTCATAACTCTACTACTGTGTAAGTAATGGATCAAGCTTCCCCCCTGCCCTGGGTTTGATGGTAGAGTCCTGCATACATTACTGTTAGAACTTTGAGTTGAAACCAGTTGGCCCTACATGCAAACTGCTTTATGAATTAATTTCCAAGCTGAAAGCCATGTCAAAGAAAGCTATTTCTTTCTTTTTCTTCGAAAGGGGAGGAGGGGGCAGGGGGATTCTCTGCTATTCTTCTCTTTCCTTGAAAAATAATCTCCTTCCAAGTGTGGCCTTGATCCACCTTCAACTTAATTGACCAAGGTCAAGCCCCTGCATTCAGAGGAAGCTGCCAGATAACCTTTTACTCCTCATTGAAGTGCTCTTAATCTCCTTGTAAAGGATGAATGCAAATTTAAAGAAGATTTGTCATTGGGGACAGACACTCTAGGGTCTGTGTGTGTGTGTGCGCGCGCGTGCATGCGTGCACAAGTGCTGGTTGAAGCCTTTAAAGAAGTGGATATTATGGGAAGGCAATGACAAGTGTTCCTCCTTGGATCTTGAGTCATAGTTTTCCAAGTGTGAACATTAAAACCACGGATACAGTGAACTCTGCAGTGGTTACTTAACAATTTGAGAAGAATTTCACACTGTCATTGAGACCAGGATGGATCAATGTTTACCCTTCTGTTAGAGGAAGGTGCAGTGAAGGAACATGACGACTAATGTTTAATATGTTCTGACTTGGGTCCAATTGAACACTCCCATCAAGGCTCGAGCTAGGATTTGTTCAGGTATTAGTTGCTAGGCAATAGGCTTCATTATTCCTTAGAGTTTGTGGTTGAAAGCCGGACTCCTTTCACGTTGTTCTAGGGAGGGCAAGTTGTTGAGGAGAGAACCTTTGTTTCGGCATCGGCATGGCTGTGATGGGTGAAATAGTGGGGAAACTAACTCAGGAAATTAGCCTGTAATCACATTAGTTTGAAGTGGTGCAGTGCAGCAGCGATGGGGGCTGTTTTCAGGAAATCATTTGTTTCCTAAGGGGCTACAGCAGAAGGTCTGGCTGTTAAAACATTTGCATATCCCTTCAAAGGTGAGGGTTAAAGCAAAACCATCCCCCCTCCCCACCCGCCACTCCTCAAAGCAACCCCTTCAGAAAGAACTATGCTCAGTTTTCTCTTGGGATTGTCTTTTGAGGTGTTTCATTCAGCTTTAGCAGCATTCAGAATCACAGGATTTCAGAATTGGAAGGCATCTCAGAGGCCGTTCTGGTACCATAGAAAGAGCATTGGCTCCACAGTCAGAGGAGCTGGGTTCCAATCCAGACCCTGATAATTACTTGCAGCATGGCCTCAGACAAGTTACTCAGCCTACCCGGGTCTCAATTCCTCGTCTGTATAATGAGGGGATTAGATAGGAGAGGATAGGTCCAGGATCCATCTTCTTTGGAGCAAGGATTCACTGTACAAATGTATTGATAAGTTGTTATGCAGGCTTTGCATGAAGACCTTCAATGAGCAGGAGCCCACTATTCCCAAAGTCAACCTAGTTTAAAAAGTCATCTCTCAGTTATTTGGCATATTAGGAATTGATGGGTACCAAGCGTCTGTGATAACTGCCTCCATTGATGGAGAGTAAGAGGTTATAACATGTCAATAAGTCTAAGTGACTGCACCTTAGTGCAGCCAGTTACTGTCAGAGGTAGCCTTTGAATGCTCATCCTCCTGACTGTCAATCCTGTACATTTTGTAATACATTTCTAAAAACTTCATGTAATTTTTGATTTATGGAGTGAAACAAGCATTTCCACAACATGGTACAATAAAAAAAGATGATTGCACATGAAATCGCAAATCTGTTATTGCTATTCCTTTTAAATATATAATAGTTATCATGGAAATTTCTGTTTTTTTTCTTCGCCTCCCCTGCCCTTCTCATTGCATGCATTCCACTGCCTCCGATCACTTTGGATTTTATAAATTGGAGACAAGCATCGATGAATTTCTCAGCCAACCTTAATCCCTTTTTTATTTCTGAAGTTCATACCGCAGGTCCGGTAGTGTGAAGAGTGAACTGGGATGGGGTCTCGTTATTCAAATTCTCATTGTTTATTTCCATTGTTTTGGAACCACTGACCGTATTTTATATATAATTTATAACTTCAAATAGCACAAATTGGAATCCTACAACCACTTCCCATGATTCATAACACATTCATGGCCGTCTGCCCGTAGTTTTAATCTTAGGACCAGAAGACACCTCAGGGATTACCCAGCCAGGCTGCCTTCTCATTGTACAAATACAGAAATAGGCCTAAGCAGATTGTGATTTTTCCAAGGTCACAATAAGTATCAGAGGTATGGTTTGAATCCAGGCTCTCAGACTCCAAATCCAGTGACCTTTGTACTGTACTGTGGCCCCTTTCTGGCACTAAACATTTTATTTAGTTTCATAACCTGCAGCATCCTTGCCCATTTAAAGTCCTATGCCTGCCTCCCCATGGTAGGGGGGAGGTTCCAGTGAGAAGTCCATTAGCCCAAAGTGAATTGAAATATGGAAGGGAAAGAAGTACAGCAGTCAAATTTGATAATGCATCTCCAGGTGACCTGGAACTTAATTTTTTCTACTTCAATGGAGTCCACCTGTCTTCTGCATAATTTAAAGGACTGGCCTTTTGACATTGGGCCTTTCATTATAGTGAAACACCAGGTGGGGGTACTCCAGAGAGTTGGGTAGCTTTGTTGGCTGCACACCCTACTGTCTCCATGTGAATGACCCAGATTTAGGAACCATCTCACGAATCTGTCTTTTGACCAAGTGCCACGGAAGCAGCCCAGTTGTTCCAAGCCAGTGATCCACTGAGCCTCAGTCATCTTGCATACCCCAAACACTTTCTTATTAGACTCATGCTATATGAATTGCAGTAGAAGCAGAAGCAACTAGTCACTTAAAAAAATGAAAGCTTTATTTGGGATTTTTTTCCATCACAATTATCTACATGTATATTCATACACCCTCATCCAATGAGCTATCCTTTGTAACCAATAGAACCCGTTAAGGATAGAGTGACCACGTCACAAAATGTCTGCAATACTCTGAACCCATGGTTCCCCACCTCTCCAAGGAAAAGAAAAAGGCACATCTCATTTCTTCTCTGGAGCCAAAATTAGTTCTAACTTTACAGCGATTAGCTTCATAGTATTCTTTTTTATTGGCGTTACTATAGTCGCTGGGTGTCTTACTTTCTGGGTCCTACTTGCTTCATTCTGCATCAGTTCATGAAAGTTTCTTCCGTATTTCTCTGAATGACTCATAATAATAGCTAATATTCTACATTACTTTAAGGTTGTCCAATCACAATTATTCTCTCATTCGGCCCTCATAACAACCCTGGGAGGTAGGTGCTATCATTACTGCCATTTTGCAAGTGAAAAAACTGAGGCAGAGGGAGGTGAAATAATTTGCCCAGGGTCACATAGGTAGTAGGTGTCTCAGGCTGGATTTGAACTCGGGTCTTCCTGATTCCACTACTTAGTCATTCCTTAGACCTTCTAGTTTTAAATCTATGACCTTCTCTACTTTATTATCTCTTTCATTCTTTCAACAACTTTTCTCCCCATCTCCAATGTTTTCTGTCTCCAGCTGGATCCCCCTGCCCACAATCTTCTCCTTGGTGCACAGGTCTGATTGTATCCCTTTCTTTTTCAAACAATTCTCAGTAGCTCCCCAGTGCCTGCTGAATAAGATACAAATTCCATTATCTGATAGTTAAAACTTTGTGAACTGGCCTCAGGTTACCTGTAGTGGATTGATTGAGGCTAGACTTGAAGTCAGGAAGTCCTGGAGTCCAAACTTTGCCTCACACACTTTACTAATTGAGTGACCCTGGGAACTCTCTCTCTCTTCCTCAGTTTCCTCATCTGTAAAATGAGGAAATCAACCTGGATTAATCAATCAGTAAACATTAAGTGCCTACTATGTGCCAGGCATAGTACTAAGCACTGGACTATATGACCTACAACATCCCTTTCAGCTCTAAATCTGTAATTCTAGGAGCCTACCTTTCCAAACCTGTTTCACCTGGTTCCCTTTTAGCCAACAGTTTGTTAGTAAGCCTTTATGAAGCACTTGCTGTGTGCCAGGTACCATCCTAGGCCCTACAAAGATACGTACAAACTGTTAATTATCTTAAATTTATGCTGTTTATAGTTTCTTTGCACATAATTGTTTGTATGTTGTCTCCCCCATTAGACTATGAGCTCCTCGAGAGCAGGAACTGTCTTTTGTCTTTCTTTGTATCCCCAGTACTCAGCACAATGCCTGGCACATAGTAAGCACTTGATAAGTGCTTACTGACTTGTACATAGTAGGTTCTCTGTCAATATTTTTTGTTGAATAAATGCTTATTGACTGACTGACAACAAATTCCCTGCCTTCAAGGAGCTCCCGTTCACTAACAAACAAGGAAGTCCATCTCCTGGAGACCTGTCTATGTTGGAGCAATTACAAGGATAACAAGGGCACCTTTTCCAACATGTTTGCTTGAGGTTCCCCCCTTTCTAGTGATTTCTGCCCATTGCCCCACCCCCTCAAGTCATCAAATCCAATTTCCTTCCCTCTAGCGTTATCCAGCAGCCAAGGAGAATTCTTACTCAATGGAGACTTTGTCGTAACAATGTCCAAAAAGGAAATCAAAATCGGGAATGCTGTCATCGAGTATAGCGGCTCAGACAATGCAGTTGAAAGGATCAATTCAACAGATCGCATTGAGCAAGAGATTTTGCTTCAGGTAAACTTTAGAGCCCAAATCCGTTGGCTTTTCTCTTCCTAGCAAAGGTGGTCTACAGAAACAATCTTTTTTGTGTGTGTATCCACATTTCAGGTCCTCTCAGTGGGCAATTTGTATAATCCTGATGTGCGTTACACTTTCAATATTCCAATTGAAGACAGCCCTCAGCACTTCTACTGGAACAGCTACGGCCCCTGGCAGGCATGCAGTAGACTCTGCCAAGGTATCTTCTTGGAGGTTGGGTTTTGCTTTGTTTTCTGAAATGACTACCTTCCTGCGATCTGTGAAGTTTTCTGTCCACACACTGACTTCAAATCTCCTTTTTCCATGTCCTCTTGATCATTTGAATCTGTGGCTGTCCCTCTTGAATAGTTTAACTGGCCCTGATAAGTTTGCACATACAGATGAGTCTGTAAATAATCATCTTTGCTGCATTACCCAAGTTTGTTTGCTTTTCCTCCCAGGGCCAGATTTTGAAGTCAGATTATCTGAAGTCTTTTTTCCATTTCCCTTTAGTAGATAACATAATGGATAACTTTCCTGGAATGATAACTTACTCATTTTGGTTTTTTTTTCTTTCCTTTCTCAGGGGAACGGAAAAGAAAACCTGTCTGCACCAGAGAGTCTGATCAGCTCACGGTTTCAGATCAAAGGTGTGATAGGATTCCTCAGCCAGAGCCAGTCACAGAACCTTGTGGCACTGAGTGTGAATTAAGGTAAGGCTGTGGGTTTCCCTGTTAACCATCTGTTGCCTTAGTTTCATTGTGGTTTTCATATTTTCCTTTACTCTCAAATCCTTCCCTGTCTTCTCAAAGAAAAGACATCCGCCAGCTTTAGGTCATTTTGAAGCTGATTGTCCAAGCCCGGTGTTTCCATTTTATAGAGGTTTCCTGATTCTCCTTTGCCTATCAGACCAATAACTCCAACCCAGTCTGCCAAGGATTTATTAGAGCCTCCTATGGGTCAGGCACTGTGCTAGGCAGTGGCGATACAGAGGCAAAACAAAAGAGGGTTCCTGCTTGCAAGGAGCTTCATTACCTGATTCAGTAGCTCTTTGTCAAATCCCAGAATCAGACTTTAGAGCCTGAGGGGACTTCTGCAGCCATCATAGAAGGGGGTAAAAAGCACAGCAGACTCTGTTGCTACTTGGTGGGGGGGAAGGTAGGGGCTAAAACAAAATTCCATTCAGTCAGAGAGTAGCTAGAACATTGGACTTAGAGTCAGGAAGACTTAAGTTCAAATTCTGCTTTAGACTCTTTCCTAGAAATGGAACCCTGGGCAAGTTACTTAACATTTTTGAATCTTAATTTCCTCAATATCTAATGGAGATGATAGTAAGATTTACCTCAGAGTGTTGTTCTGAGGATCAAATGATATTACTTATGTAAAACATTTCACAAATTGTGTGCCATTTGTGTATTTGCTGCTGCTGTTGCTGCTCCTCCTCCTCCTCTTTCTTTTTCTTCTCCTTACTTCCTCTTCTTCCTCCTCCTTCTTCCTTCTTCATCATTATCACCATTGTAGTTATTATATTGACAATAATGGAATAGTAAACAGAGAGTCGGCCTTAGAGCCAGAAAGATCTGGATGCACTTCCTATCTCTGACCAACATATTGATTGTATGACTTTGGCCCAGTCACTTACCTTCTTAGTGTTCCAGGCAATTCTCTTCCTCTCTGTTATCCTTATATCCATCTCTAAATCAATCTCTGATGGCTAGATAAGAGTCTCATGAGACAAGCAAGAATGGTCCACTTTCAGGGAGTAAAAGTCAAACAACAAGCATTTATTAAGTGCTTACTATACCAGACAAAGAAGGTGTAGACCTTCGCTAAGAGAGGGAGTTTTCTCATCTAGGAGTTCTCTATACTGAGAAATTATCACTCTAATCCTTATGAGCCCGTATTGTTATTATTGCCGGTGATAGTAGTAACCATTCACTTTGAATTTTTAAGCCATCAGACTGATGTGATGACCAGTCGATCTTAAATGGTTATTTAGAGGGTTAGTTCCACATGGGCATAGCCTAAAACATTCCACAAAATGCATGTTCCTTGAGGGCAGGGACTGTTGCATGCTTGTCTTTATCTCTAGTACCTCGCACATAGAAGCTACCTAATAAATACTTCTTGAATTTAATTAACTTAATTTTGGATTATTTATACATTAGAATGATCAAGCACACCCCTATGTTCACCAATCATTTCAATCTGGAAAGCCAAGCCAAATGGGAGCCCTTTATTTATTCTGGGTTGCGCACAGTCGGTGGAGCTTTTGTATTCTCTGCATCCTTAGTGATGGAGACTGGCTGGTTTACTGCTTTCTGTCCCTTTGGGGAGAGAAATAGCATCTCTCAGGAGCCTTCCTTGAGCTCCTCTCTACAATCTCAATGCTCACTTCCAAATCTCTCTACTGGCTGCATGGGAAATCTCATGAATCAAACATAGCTGGGGAATAGCAACTTCCAGAGGCCAAGCACATGGAATGTTCACCATTCCCATTGTAGCTCTCTAAAGGACCAAGACAAAACAATGACAGAGACACAGGCCCGAGTTTGTACAAAAGGCTTAGAGTGATATTATGAGATTATAAGAATAAATGCTTCTTTAAGAGCCCACTTTAATATCTAGAGTAGGAGTACCAATCTTAGGGCTGAGATGATATTGGAGCTTGGGTCCCCCCTTTTCATCTTGTCTCCATTTCTGATTGGAGCCATTTGGTTTCTCCCAGTACCACCATCATTTAGCTTTGACAGTGTAGGCCAATGTTATCATCCCAGGGAAATTTACAAAAGTCTAAAAAATAAAAAGGAACCTACGGAAAAGTAGCCCAGACTTTGTCACTTTTCCCTCTCTGAACTTGTTTTTTATCTATTAAATGGACATAGTAAAAGCACTGCCTCGCAAGCTAATTTAGAGTGGCATGTGACTAAGTTAATCTGTGTAAAGCACTTTTCAAACTTTAAGGTGCTTTGGGGTTCAGACCTTTGAGTTAATCAGTGAAGCCAAGGCAGATCAGGCCATGTATCTTTTAACTCACATTCCTAGAAGGCCATCTAGGGCTTGTCCATGTTCACAAAACTAGTCAGAGAGAGGTCTGGAAACCAGGTGTTTGCGAGTCTAAATTGAGCCACAGGTACAGAAAATCATCTTTATCGATGTAGATCAGGAACCTTTGTGAAACTTATGGTCTCCTGAGGCATTGACAGGCTAAGGAACCTTCCCATAGTCTCAGAGCTATTTTATGTCAGAACTTGAACACAGTCCCTCCTGACTCCTAGGCTGGATTTCTACTATATTTCTACTACTACTACTATACTGAAGTGCTTTTCTGTATACATTATAGTACTTAATAAATGCTTATGTTGCTACTTGTTAGGGAAAATAAGTAGAGGCCAAAAAAAATAAAGCCAATGCACTCAAATGGTAGATAGAACTCTAAACCTGGAAGCAGGAAGACATAGGTTCAAATCCCACTGTAGATGCTAGGCAAGTCACTTAAAATCTCTGGACTCAATATTCTCATCTGTATAAAGGACATAATAATAATATTTTTGCTTATAGTGTTTTTGTGGTAAGAAGTACTAGTTACAGCTGAGTACAACTAGGGATCATCAGGGAGCCAGCTTGAAAAAGCCTCATGAAAGATGATTGTTAAATTTTCAGCAAACGCTACAAATCAGGGCTTGATGTGTTGTGTTGTTGATTGTCTAGATTTAAATAAATGATGTATAAAATGTATATGATGCCAATTAAACTTGAAAGTGTGTCATGGGAACTTTTTTTTTCCCTCGGAGAGCTGGTTGTTAACCATTTACCAGCATACCCCTGGATAGGATTATGACATGAAAGACAAAGGAAGAAAGACTTGCCACAGCCTCCAGAGGACCTAGTTACAACTTTAGTTGTGATTTAATTTTCTTTTATATTGTCTGGCTTTAGAAGCACTTCTCTGAATAGCCAGGAGAAGGGATTCACATCTAACTCCTGTTTCATTCCTGGCAGTTGGCTGAAAACCCAGGCCTCTGCCCTCCATCCAGGTCTGCATCTCTGAGAGCAAGGCTGGATAATAGCGATTCCTCAGCCTGACTAAAGCACAGAATACAATGGTGGCATCATGGCTCAGCCCATTGCAGAGTAGAAGTGGGAGAAAGAAATCTCAGGAATGAAGATTCCAAAGGAAACTCCCACATTCCCATGGTTCTCTAACAGGATGACAAATGTCCTTGAGGAATGTAATGGGCCACACAAATGCACATTATTTCATTGACTCCCGGTATTCCCCAGTGTTGAAGGGAGTGACTTACCTTTGGCACTGGACAGCGACAGACCCAACTTTTGTTGGGCTTCCTCTCATATTAAGATTCATTGCAAAAAATCCCAAAGAAGCACATCTGAGCCTAGAAAATATTGTCCTTTTTTTTTTCATTTTGGGTTGGATTCTGGGTTATTTTCTTTTTTTTTTTTGAGAGGTCAGACTCACATCCCCCTCCAACATTTATCATTTTCATTTTTCTGTTATATTAGCCAATCTGATAGTTATGAGGTGGTATCTCATAATTGTTTTAATTTGCATTTCTTTAATCAATAGTGATTTAGACCATTTTTTCATGAATGTAGATAGTTTTGATTTCTTCACATGGAAACTGCCTATTTATATTCTTTGACTATAAATCAATTGGGGAATCACTTGTATTATAAATCTGACTCAGTTCCTTATATATTTGAGAAATGAGGCCTTTCTCAAAGACACTTGCAGTAAAAATGCCAGCTTTCTGCTTTCCTTCTATTCTTAGTTGCATTGGTTTTGCTTGTGCAAAACTTTTAAATTTAATATGATCAAAATTATCCATTTTACATCTTGTAATTTTATCTCTTGTTTGGTCCTAAACTCTTTCCTTTTCCATAGATCTGAAAGTTAAACTATTCTTTGCTCTCTTAATTTGTTTATGTTGTCACGCCTTACGTCTAAATCACGTGCCCACTTTGACCTTATTTTGGTATAAGATTTAAGATGTTGGTTTGTACTTATTTTCTGCCATGCTATTATCCAGTTTTCACAGCAGTTTTTATCAAATAGTGAGTTCTTGTCCCAAAAGCTTTGATCTTTGCATTTAATAGGAAGCCACTGGGGTTTACCAAGTAGTGGAATGACCAGAACAGACCTGCGCTCAAAGCATTTTTCCATTTTCAGCCTGATCAAATTAGATAATGTATATAAGGCACCCCAAAGGACAAAGCACTACATGAATGTCAGACATTCCTGTTTTTCTCTTTCATTTTTTCTGTATTCTTTTACCTGTAATATCCACTCCTACCCTGCACCTGTAAATTGTTTGTTCCCTTATGTCCACTACTTCGACTGGAGTAATTGTAGTATTTGCTAGTCAGCTTTTTGCATCCTTGAGCCCTCTTCAGGCTGTTATATTTCTGGTTATATCACTGCATATATCTGGAACATACTCCCTCCTTACCGCAGATTGAATCCTTAAATTTCCTTCAAGGCTTAGCTCAGATACCACTTTTTTTTTTTAGTCTATGACTGCCTTGTAGAAATGTGTATTTGTGTCTTACCTACTTCTCTCAATTGTAAATTCCTCTACAGTTAGAGTCAATCATACCTTGCAAATCATAATATCACTGTAATTGTCATCCTTAGAGTTGGAAAAAAATTAGAATTTTTTCACATTATTTTCTTTGTCCCCTACATAGTTGGGGAAAGTATTTTCCTACTATCACCTGTGTCCCTTATACAATGATTTTACAGATCAGAAAACTTAAGTTATACTAAGTTAAATGATTTCCACAAAGCCATAGAACTTTGTATCTCTTATTGAATCTAAAACTGACCTTGAACATCATAAATACTCAACAAGTAGTTGTTGAATCAATCTCTCATTTATATACAATTATTTTATTTAATTTTAAAGTGAATATTGAATGGATTCATTCTCCATGTAAATTATTTACATTATTTCTTCTTGATTTGTATACTTTTTATTGATAAAAGGAGTATGAAAATAGAGAGAATTATTCAGATAATTTGTACATGGCTTCTTCTGAGTACTTATATGTAACCCTTAACAAAGAGAATGGCTAAACATTCTATCTCTGAGGGTATAAATATTTGAAGATGTGTCCTCAAAGAAGGCCAAATGTCAAAGTCCAGTTTATCATAAATCTTTTTTATTTTTATTTTTTTGCTTTTTGGCAGGGCAATTGGGGTTAAGTGACTTGCCCAAGGTCACACAGCTAGTACATGTGTCAAGTGTCTGAGGCCAGATTTGAACTCAGGTCCTCCTGAATCCAGGGCCGGTGCTCTACTGACTGCACCACCTAGCTGCCCCTTATAATAAATTTTTTTTTTATTTTTTTGATCATATTTATTTATTTTTTTTATTTTTAGTTTACAACACACAGTTCTACATAATTTTGAGTTCCAGATTTTCTCCCCTCCCTCCCCAAGACGGCATGGAATCTCATATAACTACCATGTATAACTTCACATTGAATTAATTTATACACTAGTCAAGTTGTGGAGAAGAATTATGACCAATGGAATGAATCATGAGAAAGAGAAGCGGGAATGCTCCCCAGACTTCATGCCACCTTTTCACGGGGCCATGCTAATTGTCTCTGTGTCGTTGCAGTTTTAGCACAGATGATGCAGAAGCAAGCGCTCAACGTGATTTCCACTGTGATCGATGATAAATCCTGATGCCGTAGAAGTAGCTAGGAAGAGATTTTCATTAGTTGGGATGCAAAGGATAGATAATGATATACTTGGGACCTAAAGCATCACTCTCTCCATCTGAAGCACAAAAATGTTCACCACCCTCAATAGTTTCCAGGTTCTTGTACGTCAAGGAAAGGACTTCCCCTGAAACTATAGACGAATAATGTTTGGGTGGAAAAGGCAGCATGGTGTAGTGGGTAGAGAGGATTGCCTTACAGTTAGAAAGCTCTGGATTCAAATCCTGCCTTTGATATCTCCTATCCTTTGATACTATAACCGTGTGACTGATCATTACCTGACTTGTCAGGACCCATAGCCAGTATTCTTAAGAAGATAATTTGCATATGACTAGCTAATCTGCATCAGTGGTAGGAGATTCCATGCCATCAGTTCCCTAAATCAATGAAATCAGAAGACTGGCCAAATTTTTTTTTCTGGTAACATCTGTTTTGGGGATCTGGCTGTTTTTTCTAAATGGAAAATAATAATTCACATTTTAGAGTACTTTAATATTTGCAAAATTCTTTCCTGGAAAACATTCGATTTGGTTCAACAAGTATTTACTGAGTCATATAGTGTATGGAGTCAGGAAGACCTGAGTTCAAATCCCACCTCAGACACTAGCTGAGTGACCCTGGGCAAGTCTCTTAACCTCTGTCTGCCTTAATCCACCAGAAAAGGAAATGGCAAACCACTCTAGTATCTTTGCCAAGAAAAGCCCATGGACACTGTGGTCCAGGGGTTCATATAGAACCGAATACGACTGAACCACAACAGCGGGGTACGGAAAAGGTCAGAGCCTTGGAGTCAGGAGGACCTCTGTTTAAGACCTCCCTCTGACACAGAATAGCTCTGTAACCATGGGAAAATTACTTCATTGGTCAATGCTACAGACTCTGTAAGACATTAAGTTTCAGGTGGATTTCTGATCTGCATGGGGTGGAGGTGGATTTTTGTACCTGAGGCTGGACTTGACATCAGGACAATCTGAGTTCAAATCTTGTCTCAGATACTTTCTAGCTGTGTGACCCTGGGCATGTCATGTAACTCCTCACTGCCTCAGTTTCCTCATGTGTAAAATGGAGGAGGTAAAGATAGCCCATGCCTTATAGGGTTATTCTGAGGTTTAAATTTAATTTATGTAAAGTACTTCTCAAGCCTCAATTATGTATATTATGTATAATATATAATGTAATATATAATATTTTGTTTTACATGATATATAATATATATTAGCTGCTATTATTATCATTGTAAAATTATTATTTTTATTTTATCATACAAATAAAATCACAATTCCAGACCAAAAAAAAAAGACACAGCATCATAAAATGAGAGCTGGAAGTGATTTTTAAAAGCTATTTAATTCCACCCCCTCGTCTCACAGATGAGGAAAGTGAGACTCATAGAACACCCAGAGCTTAGCATAGTGCCTGGTACACAGCAGGTACTTAATAAATGTTTATCGACTGACTTTATTATTTAGCAGCTTTCCCAGGGTCACACAGCTAGGAAGTATGAGAGTCAGGATTTGAACCTAGATCTTCTTGCCACCACGTCCAGAACTCTATCCATTATGCCACATTCCTTTTTACTTAATGGTACCTGTCCTCGAGCTTTGACTAATCCTTGAGACATTAATAACTCACACTTACATAGTATTCTATGGTTTTTAAAAGCTGTTCTCACAATAATCCTGGTTGGCCAACAATACAGTTACTTTTCCCACGACCACCCTTTTACAGATGGGGATACTGTTGTTAGGTAGTCTAGCATCATCATACTGTCTGTATGTATCTCCTGACTTTATGTCCTACACAATATTTATGATATCATGCTCTTTTCCTTTGAGAATTTGTTCTTTTGACCAGGCAAAGGATAATAAAGGTTTTAGCGTTCTCTCATAACCACGGGCCCAGCTAGTATATAGCATTTTGGCAACCTGGGGACCGGATGCTTGGCTCCCTCAACTCAGGATGGAAAACAGCGTTTCCTCAAGGGTATGGTGACGGAAGGCCAAGAGAAGGTAGCCAGGAATCAAAGGGTGGATGAAAGTCCCACATCTCCCTGTTGAGTTTGTCCATATAATTGCCTTACTTCCTCAGGGAAACAGCCCACCCTGCCTAAGCTGTGACAGGATGAGATAAAGCATTGTTCTATGGCCTTTCGTTGAAAGTGTTCCTTGTTAGAACAACTGCCCCCCTGAAGATACCATTGCACTCTTAGCAGAAAGCCACTATAGCCTGCTTCACTTTGCCCCTCTGCATACTCTGGACCTGCTGGAACATTTCTCTCCTCTCGCTTTCTGTGATACCATTATGGTATTCCGCGAATCTCTCCCTTGGAAGGGAGGAGCCTATTGTAGTAGTGAAACAGACATTCACTATGGTGTTACTGATGAACATGACAAGCTGTCACCCAGAAATGGCTAGTTTTACTATCACAGCTCTGACAGCTCACTGCACTGTCATTAGATGCTAGATACCTGGAGACATTTGACAGCTCCTGATGTCTGAGTGGGGAAGGGGAGAAGAAACTTAGGGGCTGAACCTTTGTCCTTCACTCTACAGAATGAACCTCTTCAGCTCCTAATGGAAATTAGAGGGAAAATAATGCTTCACTGTACAAAAATTTGCTTTGCTCATGACCTTTTCAGGAATGCAACTCTTGTGTAAAGTGAGGCTCTGGTGCCAGCTACTTTAAATTCATTGTTATTTGGAATCTGCCAGCATCAGATGGCCTATGACCTGGGTCATCGAATTTAAAGTAGTTGGCATTCCCCAGCCGACTAAATTGTGCTTTGCCATTAAAGTTGCTTGTTTAGTACCAATGATGTGTCTTTTGGATCAGAGAGCCCTTAGCTTCGATAACTCCAAGCGTGACCAGCAGCTACAAATGGGCAGGAAAGGGGGCTGTGAGGCCAACATCTCCTCACCTCATCTTCCCTTCCTGATGGGTGTAGGGGTATAATAGGGGACTCTGACTAGGCCAGAGAAGGCCTCTGCTTTATGGAAGGGGTTATCTCTCCTGCTTATTTTCTCTTGATCGCATTCTTCCTGGGACAGACAGAGATGGGATCATTATAGGATGTAACAATCTAGGACTCCTTCTGACTCTTGATCAGTCAAAGGAGAAGAAAGTGGCAGGAGCATAGGCGGGGGTGGTTGTGGACAAATGGGTACCACCAAGTCCAGAAAAATGTCCCTCATTCAGACTAGTCTTCCTCTCAGTTCAACAGTATTTTACAGCTGCCCACTTTTGTCTGTCAAAGCCTACAGTAGCTAAGAAATTTAAGACCTGGCCCCCACCCTCAAGAACTCAGTAAAGTCACTAACAGTCTAGGTGTTTAATCCAAGTATGTGGCTTGGTTTCTGCCTTGACATTTACAGTCTTCCCTCCTTTCTCTCCTCCCTTCCCCTCTTCCTTTACCTCTCCCTCTCCTTCTCCCTCTTTTTCCTTCCTACAGCATTTTAAGGTTTACAAAACCCTTTACATACATGAGGTCTTTTGATCCTTACCACAATCCTGGGAGATCGATTACTGCAGGTGTTATTACCATTTTCCAGGTGGTGAAACTGAGGCTTAGAAGTAAAATGACCTGCCCATGGTAACACAGCTAGTAGATATCATGGGCAGGTCTAGAAACTAAATCAGCCCTCGCTGATTCCCAAACCCAGAGTTTTCAGTAACCAGGCTGCAGCCCTGGTTCTTGGAATAAGCACCAGGCTCAGCAGACTCAGAGCTGGAAGATAGCTCTGAGATCACTTAGTACGCCCTTCACCCAACAGGGAAAGTGAGGCCTAGAGAAATGAAGTCTTTTGCTTGTTAAATGCCTTACTTGATTGTAAATAACCAGATAATGAATGATCTGAATCCTTTCAGTTACATTTTTGCCATTAACTAGATTTGACTGTGTCTGGACAAATACTGGTGACAGTCGCGACATTACGATCGGGCTTCATGGGTGAAAACACTTCATCTTGTGTGAGCCCCACCACAACCCTGTGCAGTAGTGGGTACAACCAGTGCCATAGTGGATTGACTGCTGGAGTCAGAAAGAACTGAGTTCAGATCCCAACTTAAACCTTAGGGCTGTAGGACCCTAGGCAGGTCTGCCCTCAACCTGGGTTTTCTCAACTCTAAAGCGAGGATAGTAATAGTGCTGACTTCCGAGGGTTGTTATAACGATCAAATGAGATGATGCGATGTATTTAAAGTGGTTGGCAAACGTTAAAGTGTTGGCTGCTCTTATAGCTAAGGAAACTGAGGCGAGATTAAATGAGCTGCCTGGAGGTACCGGTTGAACCGAATGATCCTTGGAGATCCCTTGCCCAAAGTAGCAGAAGTGAAAAGTGATATAGCCAGACCTGTTGAATCCCATGTCAAATACCGTTAACACTAAGCCACACAGCCTTGCTAGGCTCCTAAGGACATAAGTTCTGGCGATCGACCTCCATGTTCTCTCCCCGTACTTTGGCAGCTGTGAAAAATCCAAAGGAGAAGGTGGTTTGGAATTGGATTTTGGCAGCTTTGCCGCAACATTCAGTCCATTATTGTTTGCATGCCACAAAGGTAAGCTTTTCCTGCAAATAATCCTCTCTACCAAGAAAGGAGTCATTTGTTTCTCCTGCCCTGTTCCTTCCTGGGTAGATGGCATATTGCTGGCAAGAGCGAATGTAGTGCCCAGTGTGGATTGGGTTACCGTACTCTAGACATCTACTGTGCCAAGTACAACAGGCCTGAAGGGAAGACGGAGAAAGTGGATGACAGTTTCTGCAGCAGCCACCCCAAACCAAGCAACCGGGAAAAATGCTCTGGAGAATGTAACACGGGAGGTTGGCGGTATACAGACTGGACAGAAGTAAGTCAGTTCTAATCATGAGAATATACACTTTTTATTTTTTAAAAAAAATCACTCTACTTTATCCATTGCTGGCTTCACAGTTTTAAAAAAAAAATGTTTTATTGATTTTTTTTTCATTTACACACACACACACACACACATGCGTTGGAGCCAGCTAGAGCTGGCTCTCAAGATCTGATTGTTAAATTTTCATTATGAGGATTTACACTTTGGAAATCCAGCAAATCCTATAAAATTAGAGCTTCATTTATTATCTTATTGGTTGTCTAAACTTAATAAAATGTTGGAGAAAATGTTAATGTAGATTAAGCTTTAAAGTGTATCGTATGCTTTGGAGAGCCAGTTGTTAAATACGTACTTACCAGTACACTGCTCTGTGTGGGTATATGTAATAATGATTTCTTTTTTTTATTTAAATTTATTTAATTTTAGTTTACAACATTTAGTTCCATAAGTTTTTGAGTTCCAAATTTTCTCCCCTTCCCTCTCCTTCCCTCTCCCCACCCAAGACAGCATGTAATCCAATATAGATTTTACATGTACCTTCATGTTAAAAATATTTTCATGGTAGTCAAGTTGTAAAGAAGAATTATAACCAATGGAATGAACCACAAGGAGGAAGAAACAAAACACAAACAAAAGAGAGAGCAAACAGTTTACTTCAATCTGCATTCAGACTCCATAATTCTTTCTCGGGATGTGGATAGCTTTTTCCATCATGAGTCTTTTGGAGTTGTCTTAGAATCTTGCATTGCTGAGAAGAGCCAAGTCTATCAAAGTCAGTCATCACAGATACAATGTGTCTGTAACTGTGTACAATGTTCTCCTGGTTCTGCTCCCCTCACTCAGCGTCAGTTCGTATAAGTCATTTCAGGTTATAATGAAGTCCGTCTGCTCCTCATTTCTCATTACACAATAGTATTCCATTGCATTCATACAACTTGTTGAGCCATTCCCCAATTGATGGGCATCCCCTTGATTTCCAGTTCTTTGCCACCACAAAAAGAGCTGCTATAAATATTTTTGTACATACAAGTAATAATGATTTCTGATACCAACTTCCCTCACCAGAATCCTCCCTTGTGACAAATAAAAGCAACGAAGCAAAGCCAATAGACCCTGCTTGATAGTGGAAGCTGCTTTTCACGCATGTAGCACAGATCTCCTCTGTCAAGAGAAGGGCAGTATGTTTCCTCACCAGTGCTCTGCAGTTGTCCCAGGACCATAGATTTTAGAACTGGAGGGTCTGTGAAGATCATCCATTCCGATGGCTTCATTTCTTACAGATGTGGAAACTGAAGGCCAGAGAGAGAGAGAGGTTGACCAATAGATCAGTTAATTGATCAGTATCTTGTAGGAAATATGCTGGCAGACACTGGATTTGAAACCCGGTCCTTTGATTCCAAATCCATTGTTCTTTTCTCTCTATCCCGTGCCAAGATAAGGTCATTACATGGGCCTTAGTTCTAATGTCTGCTACTTTTACATTATTAGGTAGATTGTTTTTTTCTTTATTTCACGTTTCTTGCTTTGCAGCCCTTCACAGTTTAGTGTGATTTTTTTTTTCCTGGCAACCTAGTTCTAGTATTGAAATCATCTTGAGTGTGGCGAATAGACTGACCCAGTCCTCAGACTCTGGGGACAAGGGACCGGCCAAAGACCCATTTGTTGCCTGTATTTTAGGGACTCTGATCAGCTATTTTTATAGTAGGAAGAGAGACTAGACCTCCGTAAGAATCTTCCGACTGAGGAAACTCCCCCCACAAAGTAAGTCAGCGTCTTCTCTACAGCTTTGAGAGAGCCATCCTGTCAGATGATTTGTCCAGGGTCACACAGCCAGTATGTGTCAAATGGGATTCCAGTCCAGATCTTCCCAGTTTTGAATCTGGCTATATCCATTTGACCAGACTACTTCACACATTTATTATTTTTGTTTTTATTATTTACAATAGACTATTTGAAAGTAAGGTATGGTCAAAAGTTACAACTTCCTGGAGAACTCAATTAGCGAGAAAGGGCTTCATTCTCTATTTCTGTTTTCTTCAAGTGCTCCAAGAGCTGTGATGGTGGCACACAGAGAAGAAGAGCTATCTGCGTGAGCCCTCACAATGATGTCTTGGATGATAGTAAATGCAGACACCAGGAGAAGCTCACCATCCAGAGATGTAACGAGTTCCTTTGTCCACAGTGGAAATCAGGAGACTGGTCAGAGGTAGGACTGTGAATGAATGAATGAATGAATGAATGGATGAATGAATGATTCAGTGAATAGATTTAAAAAATTAGCATTTACTGTGTGCCATGTACCATTCTGCACCCTGGGAATACAAGTACAAAAGTGAGACAATCCCTGTTCAAAGAATTAGGAGATAACACATATAGATATGGGACTGGGGGCCAAAGAAGGGTGTTTGGATTTGGCAAATCAATAAGAGGATGAGTAGAGCCATTGGAGTGTGGACTGACCCACCCTTTCCAGGAACAATGGAAGTATTGATTTGATTAGGGCTGCAGAGCTTGGGGTGATGGAGTGTGAATTGTAGCAGACAAAAAGAAGGTTGGGGTATAAAGTGAAGCCTGTCTGGGACCTGCTAAATACAATGGGCCACATAAGGTGCTCACTTATCAAAGCCGTATGAATCCCAAGGAGAGAGTTCTAGAGCTGAAAGTGTTAAGTCCCCCGGGGCACAGTCCCTCATCTGGAGAATACATCAGAATCCAGGTGGCCAAGGTCATCCACAGCATCCCAGACTGTTGACAGTCATCCTTGTCTTGACAAGGGACTCTGATGACTGGAAGAGAGAGTGAGGCTGATGATTTGCTCAGCTCTTCCTCACTTAAATCCAATTCATGTTCAAGTTGGTCTTCAGAATGAAGGATGAACAACAACTTCAGAAGAGTAGACTATGGCCTGGATGTAAAGTGAAGCATAGGTGGAGCCAGTGAGAGAAATGCACCGAGTACTCGAAATTGTCCTTTCTCTGATTGATAGCATGATGTCTTCCCCACCCCACCATGACACTCCTTTATCTTTTTCCACTTTCTCACCTGAGGAACTACCAGATGCAGGTAGACATTCTTAACCTTGGGTCTCCAAACTTATTTTGATAAAATGCATAATTAGATTCCATTGTAATCTGAGGCATTTTATTTTATACATTAAAAAATATTATTCTGCGAAGGGGTCCATCAGTGTCATCAGATGGTCAAAGGAGTCCATAGTAGGGAAAAAAAGTTAAGAACCTCCCATCATCACGTGATAGAGTCATATATTTAGAGTTTGAAGGGACATTAGAAGCCACTGAGTCCAACCCCCTCATTTTAACTGGTGGGGAGACTGAGGCTCAGAGCAGTTAGTGGAAGTGCAGATAGGGAAATTTATACTTGATATAAAGAATAGCTTCATAACAACTCAACTTTCCAAGAGTCAGATGGGCTGCCTTGAGTCATGGTGGGTTCCCCCTCACGGGAGGTCTTCAAGGCCACCTCTGGCCAGACACTTGCTGGAATGATGACTCTTGTTCAGAGACATGGTGGCCTGGATGGCCCTTAACGTCCCTTCCTCTCTGTGCTTCTGTGTTTTTAAACCACTAAATTAGAGTCACCTAATCTTCTTTCTGGTAGAAATACCACATGAAAGCAAGAATTTACTGGATAAAAATTTAAATACACAGCTTTCACTCCTAAATGGTAGTTATTCTGTAAGTACAAATTTCATTCTAGGATCTTTGAAGGCAGGACTGTTAGTCATTTTGGCTTTGTGTTTCCCAGTGCCTAGCACAATGACCTACATATAAATAGATGCTTAATAAATGGTTGTTGGTTTGGATTCAATTGGCTATGGACCGA